>NC_044036.1:94483494-94783494 GCF_901765095.1 Microcaecilia unicolor | reverse complement strand
TTGTGCAGGCAAGTGCAAAGTCACCAACGGGACAATTCTTTAATTGGGTTCCTCTTAATTAGGTTCACTTGAGCCCTAGTTCTGTAATGGCGTCTGCATGCCAAGGTGCCGTTATACAATATTAGTGTAAGTTGGCATTAACACACCCACTTGCATCCTCAAAAAGATAAGGTTTAGCACAGCTTTGGGGGCTGCAGAGACTTTTAGTTGGGCAGCTCCTGAGAGGAATTAAAATGACAAGTTTCCCTCCAAATTTCCTCCTTTTATCTACTCTTGTTTCTCTTTAGCTCATACCATGGCCATGCAATCTGAAAAGCCAGCTAGAAAGCCCCTTTAAGGTATACCTCTAAACAGGGACCTGGGCAAGCAGTATTCATGCTACTCTGTGAAGTACACCAAATTCCTGCACCTTTGGCATCTTTTAACTAAGAACCCAATAACTACTTGGGTCACACTAGGAGAAGGGCCTGATCATTTGAGAATCAGCTGCAGATATGGAGTACCTTTGGACAGATACGTGGAATTATACTGTGTTAATGGTTTCTGCCAAAGGATCAGTCAAGTAATAATCAGAAATTACAAGATGGCAGCTTCTTGAGAGGATCATATAGGATTTATGCTCCTAACTTTGAGAATTATGCTCATAAATTGGCCTCTGAAAATTTACTAGGGCTGTATGCATAAGTTTATACTCAAAATTTCACAACACTCCTAGACTTAGGAGTAACAGGGGCAGATTTAAGGTGGGGGAAAAATGTTAAGGGAAGGAAAATTGGACTTGATATACTGCCTTTCTGTGGTATTTTGCAACTACATTCAAAGTGGTTTACATATATACAGGTACTTATTTTGTACCTGGGGTAATGGAGGGTTAAGTGACTTACCCACAAGGAGCTGCAGTGGGAATTGAACCCTGTTCCCCAGGGTCAAAGTCTGCTGCACTAACCACTAGGCTACTCCTCCACTGATTTTTAGCACTAAGCTAATAAATTAGAGGTGTATTTTCAAAGTGCCTAGACTTACAAAGTTACGTGGTAAGCTATGGAACTTTATAAGTCTAAGTGCTTTAAAAATGAGCCCCTTAGGCTCTTAAATCTAGACAAAAAAATGGCAGACCTTAATTTATAAGCATAACTTTTATGCTTATAAATTAAAATGCACTTTCAGCTGAAAACTTATACTCCTAAATAGGATTGAAAATAGGGCACTAATTTAGGAACATAACTGAGGAGCATAAATTTAGGAGCTCAGGGGGTAGACGTTCAGCCTGCAGTAATATAGAATTTAGCCCTTTATGCGGCCCTATTTATGCAGTTACTTTATCCAGTTAAGCGCTGAATATTGGCACTTAACTGCATGTACTAACTCCACCTTGGACCACCCACGAAATAGCTGGCTATAGCTAGGTGCTCAATGGATATATTCAGCAGCACTGTCCAGTTAAGTGCTGCTGAATATCCACAGTTAACTCTGGTCAAACAATTTAAAAAGCCAGGAGCCATTTCTGGCTATTTAAATTACTTTGAATATCAACCCCTCAGCTTTGTTTTTTGTTTGTTTGTTTTTTAATATCAGGCCCTCTAACTTCATATGGTCGCTGTGTATTAAGCTTGAGAGGTGCAAATAAAAAAAGATCCCAGTGCTTTGAGAGATGTTCAGTTGTACTCAGATGGGCTTGGTTACTCCAAGGGTCCAGGATGTCATCTATCAAAGCATTATCATAGCTGTAAACTTGCATGTTCATCTTCTGCTGCTGGTGGATATGATGGTCACATTCTAGGCCCTTGTGTGAGGCCTGTGTATTAACTCAGAGGCTCCTTCATGAGTATGGGTGATCTAATCTTCAGGACAATGGTCTGTTGGGTAGATATGGGAGTGAATGAGTTTTATATGTGTTGTTGTGAAGGAATTATGAAGTGAGAATTACAGTTGATACTGTGTTATGCTGTTTCTCCAAATGTATCTGATAAGGCGTATTCCCTGTTGACCTGGCTATTAACTCTATTGTTGTGTATAGGTAGTGATTCTGAAGATTATTATAGTGCCTACTGTTCACCAGGTCATTCACTAGTTACATGTTTGGTCTCTAAAATACTTGCTTTGAGTAGCTGAACCACCCTTAACTCCTGCCAGAGTTTGCAAATTATTTATGATTTGGTACCTGCACCATAATATCTTGTGACCTGGATTGGAAACAGGATACTGATCTGACCCAGTATGGCTATTCTTATGTTCTTGAATATTTAGTTACAAAACTTGTTGAGTATCTTTGTCCATTATTATTTCTAGGTCCTGATTTTAGGTGAATAAACCCCATGTGAATCATAGCTTGAGGTTCTGCATTCCTCAGTGAATTCTAACAGGGAGAGGGGTTCATGCATTATTTCTCATGACAGAATTTGTACTCTCTGTGGTGAATCACTTTATAGGGTCCAGACTGTCCTGAGGTCTCAAACCATTAACTTCTTCCCATTGATCACACTTTAATGTTTATGCTGCTGCTGTTGAAACCCAAGTTTACATTTTCTGCTTTCTAGTAACTGCTGTTATTATATTTATTCTTTTTCCCACAGGCTGTCTTTGACTGTGTGGTGAACTCCCTCAAGAACGTCTTCAATATCCTTATAGTCTACAAACTCTTCATGTTCATCTTTGCAGTCATTGCTGTCCAGCTTTTCAAGGGCAAGTTCTTCTACTGCACCGACAGCTCCAAGGACACTGAAAAGGATTGCATGTAGGTGCAGAGGGCAGCATGTAAGATACAGGGCACCTTCTGGGCAAGTACATCCTATGCAGTCCTCTCAGGTAGATTATATGAAGAGATGAGAGGTGTGGTAACAAACTTAACAGTCAGGATTCTGTAGACATGCGGCTTATTTTGCAAGAACTAGGTGAAGGTGATTCATTCATTTCAGTATTTATATACTACTTAGATCTAAGTGGTTTACAGTTTCGTTTTACAGGTACTGGGTCTGTGCCTAGTGGGCTCACAATCTAAGTAGTACAATGTTATTTAGTTTGATATCCAGATAATGTGCTGAATATTGCTGCTGTCCAGATAGCATCAGTGGTCACCACTAAATCTGGATATTCAGTGTCAGATACTATCCAGATACTAGTGCTGAATAACCAGATATATTTCAGCCATGGCAACCACTGATACCCTGGCTGAATATGGACTTGATAGTGCTTTATTTGGATTTAGTAAACACCTTTTCCGTAGCAGTGGCTTAGCCATGGGGGGAAGACCTCAGGGGCTCACTTTGGACTCAGGTTCCCTCCAAAATTGTGACACACACGGACTGGCTGGTGGGGATGCCCAGGCTCTGCCAACCAAAGTGGTCTGCTACCCAAGCCTCCTGCACTGCCGGAGCAGCAAAAAAAGTCAGCGGCCTGCTTCAGCTGCCAACACTGGCACTCCTGCATATGCTCAGTTCAGCAGCATGAACTGAGCACGAGGAGTGCTGGTGTCAACAGCTGAAGCAAGCCACTGACTTCTTCGCTGCTCAGGCAGCACAGGAGGAGGATCAGGCAGCAGACTGCTACAGCTGGCAGGACCTAGGTATCCCCGCCAACAAAGATAGGATTTAATGCTGGTGGGGGGGGGGATGAAATGAGAGGAAATGTGTAGCCCTCCCCCCAAAAATGGACTTCTGCCTATGCCTCTGTTAAGTAGTAGCAGCTCAAGGTGAGTTACATTCGGTTATAGTAGGTATTTCTTTCTCCCCAGATAGCAGAATGGGTAAACGGGGAACAAGATCAGCATTTATGCATTTTATATAAAATACATACATAAACACCACGTATTACAGGTGTATACATGCCCAAAGATACTTCTGCCGCCGAGCAAGTGTAACTTTTGTATAGTAGATTTAATAAATACACATGGACGCATCATATGTGCCTAGGCACTCTCATCTCCTAAGCACCCCATTATAAAACTAGCTTAAATGCGGGCAGTTTCAAAATAGCCTGTGCAACTACTCTCTGGAAATTAGCAGAAGGTATTCACCCAAAAAAACACCTACTTTACACATGCTAACAGCCGAAAGGGATCAAACAGAGTGGATGCAAATCTATAAAGTTCAGCAGGTATAGCAAATTTAATAAATGATGATAAACATTAATGATTCTATAAGTTGTGTATCCAAAATCTATCACACACAGTTCCAAGGGGGGCGGAGACCTGGGAGTGGCATGGGTGGATTGTGGGCATGACAGGCAGTTACGTGCACTGGTTATGGAATATTAGCAGTTAGGCATGAGCATTTACATCAACCATTGAGCTAGCATAAGTTAGACACATAAGTGTGGATTTACACTCTATTCTATAATGGTTCTTGTGAACAATTGCCATTTCAGAATCCGTGCTTAGTGTGCATCATCCCAGTGCTTAACTTTAGGTGACCTCTGTTGAATTACCCCCAAGCACTCTGAAAATGGATCTTTCCTTTGAAGGACAGAGTGAAGGTCTGGGATAGCCCCATTCAGGGGTGGCCTGACCATTAGGCCACCTGAGGCGGGGGCATCAGGTGGCACTCTTCAGGAGTGGCATCTTGGGGGGTGGCTTCATGGTGTTTTATCTCATCATGACGACGTTCCAAACCCAGCAGCGGCAGCGATTCCCATACACTGCCCTGCAGACGCTGGCAGCTGCCTCTTCCCTTTACTGCAGCTGCCTGAGCCTCTGACGAAACAGGAAGTTACTTCAGAGAGGCGGCCACAATAACAGGAAAAGGCGGGTGCCAGTGGTGGCAGAGCAGCATATGGGAATCACTGCCACTGCATTGTGGCCCGGGGGAATGGCATCTCGGTCTGAAGGAGGGCAGCATGTTAGCTTCTCCTCAGGCGGCATCTTGCCTTATGCCGGCCCTGGCTCCATTCTTGATGAAAGGTCTGTACAAGACAGAAAGGACTCTGGGAAGGCCTTCCAAGTGTTTATCTGGGTTGCATTAGTTGATACATTTTTTTTATATTTGTATGCAAGTTTGGGTTGAACCCATTAAGGTAGTTCTTATTGAGGTTAGTTGAAAATGTCAAAGAAACAGAAATAAAATGTGGAGAAGCTCATTCTCCTTACTATTCATCTTTATTTATTCTGTGTCTTTCCATTCTACCACTTTTCTCACTCTCTCTATTTTCTTCACTTTTACCTTTCTGTCCTTTACCTATATCCATATGCTCACTTTTCCACTTCACGATTTCTTTAAACATATGGACGCACAGCTCTACACATTAAATAACACCTTGGTTGTCTGTTTGAAATTTTTAGAGGAAACTATGTGGATCATGAGAAGAATAAGATGGAGGTGAAACATCGTGAATGGAAACGACACGATTTTCATTATGACAACATCATTTGGGCTTTGCTTACTCTCTTCACGGTCTCCACTGGTGAAGGCTGGCCACAGTAAGTGTTGTTTTTCTCGTTTGCATGATAACTTTGTCTTCTGCAACCCTTACCCAAAAGGGCTGAGCCAGAACAAGTGTTACCCTTCAGACCCATTAGCACGTCTTTTTGAATGATGCATGATTTTAGAAAATAATTTATTTTGTTGTTAAACCTCTTTTCAGTATATTCTTTCCACTGCTCCCAAACTGAGTGCTGCTACAATAAGTTAGTTAGGAGCTTAGGATTAATTTTTGGTACTAAACACCTGACTAAGGGGTCCTTTTACTAAGCTGCAGTAAGCACTATTGCGTGTTTACCGCAGCAAAAAAGAAAAACTTACCACGGGGCATGCTCAGGTGTACCTCGCTAGCTTTTGCATGTGCAGGCGCAGCCCATAATGTTACAAAATAAAAATTAATTTTTAGTGCTGAGGGTGGGTCTGGGAGCGGAGTGTGGGCGGGTTCTGTGCTAATCAGTTTGGGCACCTACAGTGCAACGTGCTAACCGCTTAGGGGGAGATTCTATATATGGCGCCTAAAAAAATTAGCGCCAGTTATAAAATAAGCTTAGTTGATATCTTAGCGCCTAAAACTACGCATATCCATTTACACTAATAAAAACGTGGCATGAATCTCTGCATGTAGATTTGCATGCACGGGACCATATTCTATAACTATAGGGTCCTTTTACAAAGGTATGCAAGGGCCTATGTGCGTCCAGCGCATGCCAAATAGGCATTTCTTCCCGGCTACTATGTCACAGGTGATAATTCTGAATTTGGAGTGCGCCAAAAACACATGGTGGAAAATATTTTCTACCACATGGCACTTACCTGGCGGTAAATAGCAGTGGGGGTGCGCTGCATGCCTACCACCTGGGTTGCGCATCAGACCTTACTGCTAAGTCAGTGGGTGGCGGTAAGGTCTTAGGCTGACAATAGACGTGAACTATTTTTTTTTATTTTGCCACACATCCGTTTCCGGCCCCTTAATAAAAGGGCCCTTTTTCCAGGACACGGTAAATGCTGGCCTGGCATGCGCCCAAAAGACATGCTCACACAGCCGCAGGCCACTTTTTGCCACGGCTTAGTAAAAGGGCCCCTATGCATTTACATTTCAGAATAGCCACAAAATGCCCATAACCATGCCCCCTTTTTGCCTGCACATGTTAGAAGTTTGACGCACTTCATTACAGAATACTCTTAGCGAGTTGTGCGCATAAATTCTAATCAGTGCCAATTAGTGCTCATTATTGTTAAGCACTCTTATCAATACTCATTAGCTTGTTAAGCTTGTTAAGTTACATGCATTGTTATAGAATCCGCACTGAAATCGGGGTGTTATCTTGATGCACTATATAGAATCTAGGAGGTTAGCATGTGAGCCTGCATAATGGGTGGCAATAGGGGTTCACTTGTTAATAGGAAATTAGCATGTGGCTATCAATGTGGAGGATAGAAAAATCAGCCGTTTTACTTCAGCTGTAAAAATGGCTTAAGCACATGGGAATGACTTGTGTAATGACACGTTAAGGCTAATTTTTACCACAGTTTGGTAAAAGGACCCCTGAGGTGTCTAAATGCAGATGATAAAATAACATACCTAAATTTAGGTGCCATCTAAAATTAGCTGAATTTTTAGTTCAAAACTTAGGCACCTAAGGTTGGCTGAAAATTCTTCTAACTGTGGGGGCCTAATACTGAGATGCTAGTGTTTAAACTCTTGTTTTGATGTGTCTTGGTTATAGGGTGCTGCAGCACTCTGTGGATGTAACGGAGGAAGATCACGGGCCCAGCCGTAGCAACCGCATGGAGATGTCCATTTTTTATGTTGTCTACTTTGTGGTCTTTCCTTTTTTCTTTGTCAACATCTTTGTGGCCCTTATCATCATCACTTTCCAGGAACAGGGTGATAAAATGATGGAAGAGTGTAGTCTGGAGAAGAATGAGGTAAAATGATCAGGCTTCTTTATATTTAATATGTATTAGTAGTAAACAATTACTCTACTGTATTCTGGGACAGGAAGTGCCGCCTTACTGTATAATGCTCAGGGCCTCGATGACATACAACTTTTTATATTAAAAAGGTGACTGCTGCTGGGATAGTTCAGGGGCATGGCTGTTTAGATTATGCAGCAAGTCTGTAGTATATTTACATAATCATACACTTCTTAGTGCTTAACACACAAGAGGTGTTTTTTTAGTAAGACTCTTTTTTTAAACAGCTTCATTTTCAGTGTTCTCATTGAATATCTTGGTCAATTTTTTTTTTTGTTACATTTGTACCCCGTGCTTTCCCACTCATGGCAGGCTCAATGCGGCAGGCAATGGAGGGTTAAGTGACTTGCCCAGAATCACAAGGAGCTGCCTGTGCCAGGAATTGAACTCAGTTCTTTAGTTCCCCAGGACCAAAGTCCACCACCCTAACCACTAGACCACTCCTCCACTCCGCTGTCTTTGGTTCAATTATTTTTCTGTCTCTATTTTAGCATTTTTCTTTCAATCTTATTTGCTTTTTTTTTTCGCATCCTTTTTTCTTTACCTCTCCTCTTACTCAACCATCTTCTATAACAACCTGTTTCCATTTCTGTCTCCTTGTTTTTTTTCCTCTTGCCTCCCTGTACTCCCCCTCTCTCTTTTTTTCTCATCCTCTCTTCATTCCAGTTTGTGTGCTTCACTCATTCCATTTATCCTCCTTTCTCCCTTCTCAAGTCTCTCCACTATTCATCCTAGTATCAACCCCAGCAGCCATTTTTAAAACATGGTGGTGGTGGGCAGAATAGTGACAGCGGTCAGGAAAGAGTGTTGTTATTTCCTGCCCCCGCAGGAGCCACTAGACCACCAGGGCCCTTCAAGGTGGGACCAAGGAGGGTCCACTGAGGCTCGGGGGCTGGCAGCAGTGGGGGTGGAGAGCCTCTGGGCCTATGGGCACTGCCCATTTGCCTGAATGGTCAGTCCACCCCTACAGAAAATACTGTCAGGTCGCTCAGTTTTCTGCTGGCAAGTAAAACAGTGCTCCCTGTACCTTGGAACAGTGGGGGGAATACAGCAGCAGAAATAGCTGTGTTGGGCAAAGGGTGGGAAGAGCTTCAACAGGAAAAGACAATGGCAGACATCAACTAATATGGAAGCATTGACAGACAGCAGAAAAACCAGCCAATCCAGTCTAAAGATATATCTTGGTTGTCAGCCATAGATTGTGATTGCTTTTAATGTGTCATGCCTTAGCCATGCCTTAGCCAGGGTAATTTTTGTTCTGAGGTCAGTTTCTGCAATTCTCATCACAGAATTGCAAGGTGTTGGGGGCTAATTACAAGATTCAACTAATCTTGACCAAATTGGCCAAAAAACCCTTTATGGGAAGGATGGTGAATACATAGCATGGACTCCTGGAGGAGATGGCAGAGACAAAAAAAGGTTATGCAATTAAAAAAAAAAAAAAAAAGCATGGAATAAGCACAGAGGATCCATAATGGAAAGAAGAATTTTTGCAGAGCACTAGGGTAATTTGATTGGAAACTGGCTACAAGCCTACACAGCAATGATATGATTGTATTGGGGCCACGACCTATGTGGAATGATAGTTAAAACTTTAAACAGCAGTGGTGCAACATCACCTGGCTTCCAAGAAGGGGAGGGTGACCTGCAAGAAAGGGCCATGAGTAAAACCCAGACTTCAATGTGGAGCGGCTGATTTTTTTTTTTTATAACTCGCTCACTAACTTCGAAGCAGGACTCTTGGGCACCTCTATTTAGGCACCTCGGTATAGGTACTGCCATTTGGTCACTTATACATATTGGTGCGTGACTTTTGGGTACCCAAATGGTGTCATCTAAAAGTCCTCTCTGTACTTCTTCCCCCCCCCCCCCCCCCCGATCCAAGTTGCTGGGCTCACAGCTAGGGCGGCAATCCTTGGAGCATAGCTGTTTACAGTCCTCAGAGCAGAAATGAGGTTATAGCTACCCCAGGCAGTGCCTGTAAGGGAGGACAGAACAGGCCCCCTGTACAGGGTGGTACAGCCTCATAGCAAACACCTGGGGCAGCTGTGATCTCCCTTCTTCTCCAAGGGCCAAGAGAGGACTTTTAGATGCCACCATTCGGATGGCCAAAAATCCAGAGTACATATGGCATGATTTTCCTCCTTCCTTCCTTATATCTTTTTTTTCCTTTCCTCCATGCCTCACCTTCTCTCACCGCCCCCCCCCCCCCCCCCCCAGTATGTTCTTCCTTTTATACACCTCTGCCATACTGTGGCACCCGAAAGTCATATGCAATGCTAACCTTGGTGACTGTGGATATTATTACAGAGCTTAGCAATAAGATCTGAAACAGGACCTGGGTGTCAGGTTAAGTATTGGTCTTCTAACAAGCAAAGGTGCATTTAGGTGATGAAGACAATCACTGAAACAGATTTTTGGCATGCTTGCATCACATATAGAGACAGTGGTAGAAAAAGGTTGAGCGAACAGCTAAATGAAATGGTGAAATGGAGTTGGCATTGGGTTGCATGTCAGAAAGTGGTCAAATCTCAACTGGATGTGTCATTTTGGTCTTTATTTGCCATTGTTTACTATGTTGCTATGCTTAGCAAAGCATTTTATAATATCAAAAGAAAAATTGTATAGATGTAAAGCAGGTACTTCTTTCAAATAGAGAAGAAAAATACTTCTATTTAAAGTGCAGTGCAACCTGATTGCTGGGTGCAACCTCCCTTTTGATAAAAGATGTGTCAGAACAGGCAGCTTAGACCATCTGATTGGCAGAGTACAGCCACCTTATTTATAATAGTAATGATAGTAATTTGCATTTGGTTTATGCCATTCATTCAAAATAGATTCAGATGTACTTTGTTGTTGTAGTACATGCACAGTGCTGCCCATTCATTAGACTAATAGGCTGGGCAACCACTCTATAATTTTAGGGCACCACACTATAATTTTGGATTACTTATTTGTTTCTGACATAACTAAACACATGCATTGCTTACTATTTTCTAAGCCAGTTCTGAGTATTATTTGATGCATTTTTCTCTATTCCAGTGCAATAAATCTCTAAAAATGTTGATGTCCCATAAATATTCCTTAGGAAACCATTCTATAGTTTACCTTGAAACGTTGGGAAACTGGCAAATGCTCAAGTTAAAGTACTGGGCTTCCTTTCTGGGCCCTGTTCCTGCCAGATCTAATTCTGAGGAATTCTGTGGTGTGCATTCATTTTCCAGTCAGCATATAAACAAAATCCTAAATAGGAGAACCAAGCCATTCTGTTTTACAGACTAAAGTCCAACAGAAGCTGACATCTCCCAGAATACTCCATCAAGGTCCATGCAGCATGGAAACAACAGAATCACATCAAATTGATATCAGATAGATCCAATTCACAGAAGTATTTGAGATACGTTGTAGCACACATCACTACCTGTACTGCATCCTAGGTGTCGTCATTGATGATATGTTGAAACCTTCTGCTCAGTGTGCTGCTGCGGCTAAGAAAGCAAATAGAATGTTAGGTATTATTAGGAAAGGAATGGAAAACAAAAATTAGGATGTTATAATGCCTTTGTATCGCTCCATGGTGCAAATGCACCTCGAATATTGTGTTCAATTCTGGTCGCCGCATCTGAAAAAATATATAGTGGAATTAGAAAAGGTGCAGAGAAGGGCGACGAAAATGATAAAGGGGATGGGACGACTTCCCTATGAGGAAAGGCTAGAGCAGCTAGGGCTCTTCAGCTTGGAGAAAAGGTGAATGAGGGGAGATATGATAGAGGTCTATAAAATAATGAGTGGAGTTGAACGAGTAGATGTGAAGCGTTCGTTCACGCTTTCCAAAAATACTAGGACTAGGGGGCATGCGATGAAGCTACAATGCAGTAAATTTAAAATGAATCAGAGAAAATTTTTCTCCACTCAACTTGTAATTAAACTCTGGAATTCGTTGCCAGAGAATGTGGTAAAGGCGGTTAGCTTAGCAGAGTTTAAAAAAAGGTTTGGACAGTTTCCTAAAGGAAAACTACTACTACTACTACTACTTAACATTTCTAGAGTGCTACTAGGGTTACGCAGTGCTGTACATTTTAACAAAGAAGGACAGTCCCTGCTCCATAGACCGTTATTAAATGGACTTGGGGAAAATCCACTATTTCTGGGATAAGCAGTATAGAATGTTTTGTACATTTTTCGGATCTTGCCGGGTATTTGTGACCTGGATTGGCCACTGTTGGAAACAGGATGCTGGGCTCGATGGATCTTTGGTCTTTCCCAGTATGGCAATACTTATGTACTTATCTGGCTGCATGTCAGCACCTTGAATATTCACAAGCTGGTCAATATTCAGCCCACAAGAGGCAGGCCAGCTAAGTGCCTTGATCAGCGTTGAGCCTGGATATTCAATGCTGGGCCATTTCTGGTGACTGGCATTGAATATCGGTTTTGGGGGGGAGGGGTTGTTTTTTAGTCCGGCTTAAACTTAACCGACCAAGTTAATATTCAGCGCTTGTCGGTTAAGTTTATAGTGGCCAAAGATAGGACTGCTATTTAGGCTGCTAAACTTAGCTGGCGAAGCGCTGAATATTTGCAGCTAGAAGCATATGTCACATGATATAGCTGGTTAGTTGCTATGCACTGAGCGCTAATATTCAGTGGAGATAACTGGTTATCCCACGCTGAATATGATTGCTTAGCCAGCTTAGTACTATTTAACCAGCCAGGAGGTTTTCCTGGCTGGTTAAATAGTGCTGAATATTAGCCAGAAAATGTCTAGTGGTCATTGCAGCATATCTGTCCAGTATTTGGACAATTGGCTGATGAAGCATGCAGCTTGGGAAGGGGTGGAAAGACCCGCCTGCTCAACCGTTCTGGTGCTAGTATTGCTAGGGGTCATAAATTATCCGAAGTCACACGTGAACCCTTCACAATTGGAATTCATGGCAGTCTTGCTAGTTATGACTCAAGCAACTGACTTTCATCCACAACAAAGGATAACCAACGTGATTTCCCTTGTGGAAGAAATTCAGGGACATCAGCAAGTATCAGTGAGTCAAATGTTGAGAAATGTTGGGCCATGTGGCATCAACATTGCCTGTTACTCTAATGACGTACCTCAATTAAGGCAAGTTTAATGGATTTTATCTACCCAGTGGACTCAATCTATGTGGAATCTCTACAGCATCATATATGTCACCAGTCCTCTGGGTCTCACTGGCCTGCCGAATAATCCAGTCCAATCTAGCAAAAGTAATCCCTTTCCAAATTCCTCCAATTCAAGCTGTTCGAATGACAGTTGCATCCATTCTGGGCTGGGGAACTCACCTGGACCAGCTCTCCACCAATACTACATGGTCTGCTCAGAAAAAACTTCATCAAATAAACTTCCTGAAACTCAGAGTAATTTGGAGTGCTCTAAAAGGCATCCAGAAATTGGTTATTCAACAAAGTTTTCCTGGTACTAACAGACCACCAAGTAGTTGTGTATTATATAAAGAAGCAGGGAGGAATAGGGCTGCATCTCCTGTATTAGGAAGCCATCAGATTGCGGAACTGGGTCATGTAAATTGGGATGTTTCCCAGGGCCACATATCTGATGTGCAAGGACAATGTGCTAGCAGAAAAACTGAGCTGAGTCCTCTAACCCTATGAGTGTACACTGAATGATGAGGTCATTCAAGGAATATTTCAGGAGTGGAGCACGCCCCCAGCAGCTCTCTTTGCCACCCCATTAAACAAGAAAATTCTTCAGTTTTTGCTCCAGGATAGGGTAACATGGCAAACCATCCACAAATCCCATCCTTCTGCATTAGGGAGAGGACTTTTGGTATGCATGTCCTACAGTTCTACTGAAAATGGAAACCATTCTGAAACTCAGACAAGACAAGGAAGCCATTATTCTCATGTACCCAAGATAGGTATGGTTCCCACTTCTGCTGGATGGATCTATCTGGAATACTTCTGAGGCTGGAATATTTTCCAGCACTGGTTACACAAGAGCGGGGAATGCTTGCATCCCAACACTGAGTTTCTAGCCCTAATAGCTTGGATGTTGAGAGGTTGGCATTGGCACCTTACACGTGCAACTTACAGAATGCTATTTCTGTACATAAGTTGGAGGCACACCTATGCTGCTTCCATGCTTGGCCCACATGTATACTCCCTTGCATTTATGCACTTTAGCACTTATGCACTATTAAATAGAATAATGTATAGTGCCCTTATGCACATAAGTTCTGCTTTTCTGTGCACTTATGCATGCAAAATGTATAAAACTGCAGACACCCAGTTATAAAATTGCCTTTTATATGGATTTAAATGGAAGAGGTTTGCTGTCTGGTATGAGGACAAGGCCATAAATCCTTTTACCAGGCCCAAACAAAATCTGTTGAATATCTTCTACATCTATCAGAGGAAAGTCTAAAAACCAACTCAGTTAGTGTATACCAGAGAGCAATTGAAGTTTATCACTAAGTAGAAGGAAAAAACATCTCTATACAGCTTTTAGTTTTTTGCTTTTTCTAAGGCCTCCCAACAAGCTTCCTGTAGTGTCAATGTTGTACTAAGTTGATGAAAGCTTCTTTTGAACTACTAGATACTTGCCATTTGAAGTACCTGACCTGGAAGGTCTTGTTTTTGGTAGCAGTTACTTCAACTGAGAGAATTAGTGAACTCCAGGCACTTTACACTAAGTTTTTCATGTTATGATCGTGGTCAGGACCCCTCTCAAACTTACCTTTTTCCTGGTGGTCAGCTTCTTAGCTGGCTTCCGTTTCTTCTGTCTGTCCTGTCTGAGCTAGCTCATGGGGTTAATTGTTTCTCTATACTGCAGCTGTGGGTGTGGACTGAGTTAGCTCTACCTCTCTCTGGGTGTACTGGCTTCAAGTGTTTCACGGTGCTGCATTGGTGTGGGTTGGGCCTCTCTGGGTTTCAGTGTGCTTTATGCCTAGGTCTAAGGAGAGTGACATCATCTGGGAGGGCCTTGATAAGGAAGTGGTGTTCTTTCCTACAGGGCCTTTGCAATGTTTGCTTTAGGTAGGGTGGTGCAGTGTGCACTTTTGACTTTGACTTTGTGTCTAGTTTCCCTGCTTGCTTTTGCTAAAGGTCCAGGTTAGTGTTAGTGCAGTGTGCACTTGTGACTGTGTGTTTAGCTTTCCTGCTTTTCCCTTGTGGTTCCCCTGCTTTTCCCTCTTGGTTTTGGAAGCATTGCTGTGTGTAGGGCTTTGGAAGCTCTGTTGCTGATAGAAGTACTTCAGGGTTTGGTGTTGTTAGGAACACTGCAGTTTTGGCTGTTAGAAGTACTTCTGGTGTTTGTGCTGTTGGGAGCATTGCAATCTTTGCTGTTTGTGTTTGGTGCTTTGGAAGCACTTTTGGCTTACGTGTTTAGCTTCCCTGTTTTTCCCTAATGGCTCCCCTGTCTTCCCTTTTAGTGCTAGGAGCTCTTCTGGTTGTTTGGTGCGTGGGAGCACCCTAGTTAGTTTAGAGTTGTAGAGCTTCTGTAGTTTGTTGCTCAGAGCACCTGTGTTAGGTCTGCTGAAGTTTGGTGCTTAGGAAGCACCTTTATTAGCTTATGTGTTTAGCTTCCCTGTTCTTCCTTGTGGCTCCCCTGCTTTTCCTTTTGGTGCTGTGAGAAGCACTCCTGTTAGGTCAGTGCCTTGGGGCACTCCTGTTAGTATAGGGCTTAGGAAGTCCTTTTGTTAGTTTACTGTGAGGAACACTTCTGTTGGTTTAGGGCTTGGGAGCACTTAGGTCAGTTTAGGATTTAGGAGTACTTCTGCTTCCAGTCCTGGTCCCTGTGTCATCCAGTGTCATCCAGTAAGTCCTGCCGGCCACTCGAACCCAGGGGCTCAACCCTTGGGGGGCAGTGGCTAAGTGCAGGTGAAGCTGTACAGACCAGTCCAGGGTGCTCCAGTCCAGTGTGTTCCAGTCCAGTGTCCTCCAGTCCGGGGGATTCCAGTCCAGTGTTCCAGTCCTGTGTCCTCCAGTCCGGGGATTACAGTCCGTGTGTTCCGGCTCGCTGGGCGGTTCCTGCAGTCCCTGCTGGTGCCGGTGTGCTGCCCAGCATTGGTTGGTGGGTTTTGCCTGCTGCTGTCGCTCCTCGTCAGCAGCCCAAGGGCTCACATTTGCTCCAGAGCCCAGCCCCGCGGGCTCTGAACCTGAGAACCTGACATTTCAACAATGGAGTGGTTTTGTACAACCATCTAAAGTTCCTTCCCAGTGTTGTGCTGGAGTTCCATCTTAACCAGTTAATAGTTCTGCCAACTATTTTTGTTCCTAAACCTCATGACCACAAAGGCAAAAGTGCACTGCATACTTTGGACTGCAAGAGAGTCTTGGCCTTCTGTTTGGAGAAGACTAAAGCCCATAGAAAATTCACCCAAAAAGATGGGAGCTACCATCAACAAACACACACTTTCCAATTTGCTAGCAGATTGCACCTCCTTTACTTACACCCAGGCAGGAATGACTCTAGAAGGCTATGTCAAGGCTCATAATGTCAGAGCTGTGGCTGCATTGGTAACCCATTTGAGGTCAGCTTCCATAGAGGAGATTTTCAGGGCTGCAACATGGACATCTATCCATACATTTACATCACATTATTGTCTAAAGCAGGCTCTTGGCATGACAGTGGGTTTTGTCAGACAGTCCACCAGAATCTATTTGGGACTAGAATCTAATTCTATCTCCCCTACATCCATTACTTCAGTTCCAGACTGGCTTCTAACTATGATAAAAAGGCTAGTTGCCTTGAAAAAAATTTTCTTGGTGTCTGCTGGTTGCAGTGCCACGCGTTCATTTTCCCCTGTTTTGTGGAAGACAGCCCTCAGGCTGACCAATTTACTACTACTACTACTACTATTTAGCATTTCTATAGCGCTACAAAGCATACGCAGCGCTGCACAAACATAGAAGAAAGACAGTCCCTGCTCAAAGAGCATACAAGTCTCATTCTTGAAGATTTAGCAGTCCTGCTTGCCCTTGAAGAAAGCAAAATTACTTACTTGTAACAGGTGTCCTCTGAGGTCCTTCTGACCTCCCCAAGGAGTTGTATTCCTCTAGGTGGTGATGAATAGAGGAGGTCACATGTTGTCAGTAGCAGACAAGAACAGGTGTGCATAAACGGTGAGCCTGCTCAAAGGCTTTTAGAAAAATTAGTGGAGTTGTGCTTTCTGCACATAGGGCTCCATTGGTGACATCACCCATTTTGAGGATTTTAAATTCTGTCTTCAGAGAACACCT
Source organism: Microcaecilia unicolor (assembly GCF_901765095.1). NCBI lineage: Eukaryota > Metazoa > Chordata > Amphibia > Gymnophiona > Siphonopidae > Microcaecilia > Microcaecilia unicolor. The sequence continues at coordinate 94,766,878 of NC_044036.1, read as the reverse complement.
GCTACAGGTAAGTAACTTTGCTTTTCTGGCTACATGCTATTCTGTAAATATGCACAAATATTTGATGGCATATACTTTGCAGCTAGGTGGAGTTGGGGTAGAGCATAGGTGGTGCACACATTTATGCATGCGTTTTATAAAATACTAAATTATGTGCATGTAACCCGCGACCGTGACTACCCAGTGCAGGTTATACAAGTCATTACATTTAAAGGTCACTTCGGAGAAGGCATTCTTTATATATATATAAAAAAAAAACCACAACTCCCAAAATGTTTACAAAAAATAATTTCATTACAAGAAGCATTTAGTAAAGAGCCCATAGGTACTTTTGGTAATATACTGTATAAGGAGACATTGAAAAGATCTATAGCAAAAAATTGACAACATAAAACAGTTCTTATTAAAAAATAGAAGTTTATGGCATCAGTACCTCATACTGACTCAAACATTATCTTGTTCATTGCTAGAAGGAAAACCTTCAAAGTCTGTATCATCATCACCGGTGTTGTTGAAATGTTCTGCAGCGAATGACTCCGCTTCGTCATTATTGAATTCATAATCCTTCTAATCAGTAAAATCATACAAAGTCTGTTCTCCAAGTAAACCTGCTTTCTGAAATCCGTTGATAATTGAATGTGGTTTCACTGCCTGCCATGTGGAGTCAATTAAGCAGCAGACTTCTTCATAGCTAGCACGTTTTTGTTTCCTCAGAGTAAATGACTGTGTGCCCTCATGCATCCATTTATCCCATTCCTTCCTTATGAGACATTTAAATACATGGGCAACAGCATGTATTCCAACGCATGAATTTATAAACCCAGTTCACTCCTCCAAAAAAATCAATGATCTTCATGTCAATGATTTAGCCTTCTGTTTTATACTGATGAAGGAAACAACCCTGCAGCAATCTGTTTCAGATTTGCCTCCAAATTGGGCCATTTAGCAGATTTTCCACACCATGCACGCTTTCTAGGGTGGATTTCTTTCAGTTTTTCCTCAGCTTTACGCCACTTATGGATAAACTTCTCATCAACAGGAACCATACGCCCAGCTTCACGATTTCCATATTCTTTCGCGCATTTGACTGCCAATAATTTGAAGTCAACTGTATACAACTTTCTTTTAGGCATTTTAAATGGACAAGTGGTAAATTTCCTTCATGTCGGCTGGAATTGCTTTTGCCCCAGTCCGGCATTGTTGGTGTGCCTCGGTCACCCATGACCACACTCCTGTGTATGCTCATGTCGGCACAAAGAACTGAGCATGCACGGGCAATACAGATGTACGGGCTATACAAAACCTTTTTTTACTTGGTTCCTTATTTTCCACAGGATATGCATGCATGCATGTGGGTTATACCTATGTGTGGGTTATATACATGAAAATACAGTATTTGACCTATTAAGCTAAAATTCTATAAAGAAAACTAAGCACCTACTTTTCTTTATAGACGCATTCTTGCCACCTAAAAATAGGCGACCCTTAATAGAATTACACTCCACATGCTGTATTGTTGTTTTCTCTAACTTATTTGTGGCTGTGCCATTCCTGAGTACAGATAACACATTCCTCAAGCATGTTTCATGAACATTGATTTTTTTTGTATTAATAAACAACCATTAGTTTACCTCTTTTTGTTCCTGTACATGTATATTCTGAGTCATTTCTTTCAATATTGTCTTGCAATCATCCATGAGCAGAGCATGTCTAGAAGCTGAACTAGACTTATGGAAAGCAAATTGTATACAGTTAAGAACTGAATAGATGCCAAATGGACACAGCAGCAGAAACATTATTGAATTAATTACTGGAAGAGGCAGAGCCCAGAGCATCAGATTTTATACAAAGTCAGCAAAAGCAAAATGCATTGAATGTGCTAGGAAGAAATTTCATATCAGAGAATTTATTTTGTCTGTGATTTTTCTCAGATCTGTTTCCATCCCCAGTTGGTTTTGTCACCAGATCCAGCATTGATGACAGTGTGCAGTAATTTACTGTGTATTACTGCAAGGTGTAGTCCATGCCTATTACCTTCCTATAACCTGTCCTTTCCAAGATATGAAGTTGGGGATAATTCTGTGACCAAGTTTCAAATTTATTAGGGGTTTATACCCCGCCCATCAAATAATGTCTGAGTATCTTACAAATAATATTAAAGAGGGAGGGGGTGCAGTAAAACCAGACTGTGAGGAAAGAGGGAAAGAAGTACAATAATGAAAGGAAAGAAGGGAAGGGAATGTACAAACGGAGGGGGGGGGGGGGGGTTCCAGAGTGCAACCAGTCTGCAGCGCACAAAGATCCTAGTATATTTTAATTGTAGGCATCATGACATAAGAAAGTTTTCAGGTCAGTTTTAAATTTAGATAAAGAGGATGAGAGACGTAGTTGAACTGGTAATGTATTCCAAAGTTTGGGGCCTTGAACTGAGAAAATGAGTTGATGTGTAGTATTGTAACGGATTTCTCGGAAAGATGGGACTACGAGCTGATTCTGTTGGGCTGATCGAAGACCACAAGAGGGACAGTATGGGGTAAGAAGCAGGGGCGTGGCTACGGGTGGGCGTGGCTGGGCCCAGGCCCGCCCAGCGCCAGCGCCAGCCCCAGCTCCCATTGCCGGCCACTGCTGCTTTTCCTGTTGAGCAGCAGGGCCGGCGCTACAAAAAGAAGAAGCGTTAACGCTAAGGACAAAAAATGTTTTTTTTAAAAAGTGCGGCACCGACAGGCACTGTCTAGGCAGCCTTGAGGCATTGGCTGCTGGCGCGCAGGCTCCTCCCTGCGACACAGGGGCAGTAACGTAAGAGACGGGAGGAGCCTGCAGAGCTAGCAGCCAATGCCTCAAGGCTGCCTAGACAGTGCCTGCCGGTGCCGCACTTTTTTTTTTTTTTAAATATTTTTTGTCCTTAGCGTTAGCGCTTCTTCTTGTTGTAGTGCTGGCCCTGCTGCTCAACAGGAAAAGCAGCAGTGGCCGGCAATGGGAGCTGGGGCTGGGGCTGGGGCTGGGGCTTGCATGCAGGGCGGGCCTCGAGGAAAAGAGAAAAGAGGAAAAACAGATGGAAGGATGGCAGAGAAAGAGGGAAAAGATGGAAGGATGGCAGAGAATGAGGGAAAACATGGAAGGATGGGGAGAAAGAGGGAAAACATGGAAGGATGGGGAGAAAAGAGGGAAAACAGATGGAAGGATGGGGAGAAAAGAGGGAAAACGAATGGATGGGGAGAGAGACTCTAGATGGAAGGATGGGGGGAGAAAGAGGGGAGATGGATGAAAGGATGCAGAGAGAAAGGGGAAAGACTGGAAGGATGTGGAGAGAGAAGGGACACTGAACAGAAAAGGGTAGAGAGATACAGAGACACTGGTTAGAAAGAGGGAGAGAGAGACATTAGATGGAAGGATCAGGAGAGAGGGTAGATGGATGAAAGGATGAGGAGAGAAAGAGGGAAGACGCTGGATGGAAGGGTAGGGAGAAAGAGGTTACACTGGACAGAAGGATGCAGAAAGAAAGAGGGGAGACTACTGGAAGGATGGGGAGAGAGAGGGGAGACTGGAAGGATAGGGAGAGAAAGAGGAGAGCTGCTGGATGGAAAAGGGGAGTAGTGAAAGACTGGAGAATAAGAGGAAGGGGCATGGGGAGAACAAGGGTGAGAAAAAGATGAAAAGCCATAAGTAGATGAAGGAAATTAAAGAATGGATAGTAAGAATGAATTAACTCAGGACAGAGAGAGAGAGAGGCAGAAAAATATTGAAGAAAGCAAAGAAAAAGGAGAGAAAAATGACAAATGGCCAGGAAAACCTGGCAGAAGAGTTAAGCGAAAACGAAGGAAAGCAGAATCTAGAGACTGGGAGCGACACAATGAGAAAAAGTAAATGGCCATACAAGAAAGGTAAAGAAAATAATTTTATTTTTAATTTAGGATAAAGTAATATGGTACCTGTGTTAATGAAGTTTCAGAGACCAATACTTCCTTCCTTAGGTCAGGCGAGGATACTGTAACAGCATTATACTGACCTGAGGCAGGAGGTTTTGGCCTCTGAAAGCTCACTGAAAAGGTTGTTAGGCTATTAAATAAATTTTCTGAAATCTGATGCACTGAAAAGCAGCACTTTACCCTGTGTGACAAATGCATCTGATTAGCGTGACTAAATTTTGCTGGGGGAGGGGGGTAGAGAGAAAATTTTGTGCCCACCTACTTTGTGTTCAGGCCCATCCAAAATTGGCAGTCTGGCTACGCCACTGGTAAGAAGACGAGATAAATAAGCTGGTTCTCCTAAAGAAACGGTTTTGTAGACAAGAAGTAGCAATTTATAGGTTATGCGATGTGACAGTGGAAATCAGTGTGCAGCTTTAAGAAGTGGGGTGACATGATCAAATTTCCTACGGCCGGTGATAACTTTAATAGCTGTATTTTGAACTAGTTGTAGACGGTGAAGATCCTTTGCTCAAAATCCTTTGTATAGAGAGTTGCAATAGCTAAGATGACTAATCGCCAGTGATTGAATAAGAATGTTAATAGCTGGAGGGTGTAGAAGAGGTTTAATGGAGCGGATAACACATAGATTAAAAAGAGAACATTCGACTACTGAAGAAATTTGAGGAATAAATGAAAGGTCTGCATCGATGATACCTCCTAGTAATTTGATATTCTGTACCAGAGGAACTGAGATGGAATGTAGTTGAATCAGGATAGGTAATGAAACATAGGGCTGGTTTGTAAAAAGAAGGAATTTAGATTTATTTGGTTTCAAGACAAGTTTGTTTTCAGAGAGCCAATTGGTGATTAAAATTAATTTATTGATACAATAAATGTGGGTAGGATCAAGTGTGCAGAGGATTTGTATGTTGTCAGCATAGACATGTGGGGTGAATTTCAAAGATTGGAACAGTGTCAGAAAAAGCGAGAGAAAAAAACTAGAAAACATAGAACCTAAGACTGAATCCTGTGGAACACCAGATGGGAGAGAGAAGGGATTTGAATTTGAATTATTCATTTAAACCATGTAAGAGCGATCAGAGAGATAAGAAGCAAACCATTGAAGCGCAGTATCCCTTAGGCCCAATTGTTGTACTCTTGAGAGAAGAATGGTATGATCAATAAAGTCAAAAGCTACTATTAAGTCCAGGGAGAGTAGAAGAACTGAAGTAGAATGGTCAAGATGGTATCATACATAGGCAGCCCAAGAAGAGATGTTTCAGTACTATAAAAAGGGTGAAAACCTGTCTGATTTGGATGAAGAGCTAATGTTTTATCAAGAAAGTCTTGACGTTGAGAACAGACTGTGCTTTATACGATTTTGGCTATGAAGGGGAGATTGTTGATTGGACAATAATTACTGCATTCTTGATTAGACTGTGTTTGATCTTTAATTTTAGGTCTATGTGTAGCCCATTTCCAGGGGAGAGGAAAGTGACCCTGTTCAAGACTTTTAGCTATCATAGAGTGAAGAAAGGGGAGTAAAGAGTCCAAAAACCTTTTAGTAATTGAAGATGGAATTGGGTCTGAGGAAGCTGTAGTGCGTTTCATACTGTTGATAACCAAAGAGAAGGCAGAGACAGAGGGGACAGTGAATTTAGGGCTAGTTGAAGGAACAGTAGTAAGAGATCACAGTGAGAGCAATTTGTTTTTAAAATAAAGAGCTAGATTCTGAGCGATCGGTGTAGTGGGAGCATACGAAGACCTGTTAGATGGAGCAGTGAATGGCTTGAGTAATTTATATAGAGCAGCTGTGTTAGGAGCTTTGGAAATTTTATCAGTAAAGCATGTATGTTTTGTTTCTTGAATGGCAGTCCTATAAATGGTGGCTGTTGTCCAAAAGTCAGTAAGAGGTGCCTCTAATTACCCCCTAGTGTCCTACACGCTCATTCCATTCTGCTTTTGACATCCATCTGTCTGTGCCACCTGCTCATTGTGTCCATCTTAATTCCACACACATTTCTGCATTTTGTTTGTTTGTTTATGCTTAGCTCCTTTTCTCTGGAATTCCTTACCCCCTGCTTTGAAAGCTGAGCTTCGCTCCCCTGCTTCTGCTGTCTCCTTAAAGTCCATTTGTTTTCCCAGGCGTTTCTGTAACCCCCTAATCCCAGATTTACTCTTAGGTAGTAGGTGGGTATGAGCAGTTGGTTGTCTGTTTGCCTCCTGCCCATTCTTAATGGATTCCCTTTTTCTGCCTTATTTATTTAATCTCTTCTGTCCTATTGAATTTGGTGTTCATTTCTGTATTCTCTTTTTTATTTTATATTGTACACTGCTTTGATTTGCTGTGAAAGGCAGTATATCAAGTAACCGAATAAACATAAACATTTAGGTGCCCTGAGGCAATGTGATAGGAGCCTATTCTATGACAGAACCAAAGAGCCTAAGTTCAGTTCTAGAATACTAACTAATGGCCTAGTGGTTAGGGTGGTGGTCTGTGGTCCTGAGGAACTGAGTTCGATTCCCACTTCATGCACAGGCAGCTCCTTGTGACTCTGGGCAAGTCACTTAACCTTCCATTGCCCCAGCTACAAATAAGAACGTGTATACAAAATGTAAGCCGCATTGAGCCTGCCATGAGTGGGAAAGCGCGGGGTACAAATGTACAAAAATACAACCCAATATCGGCATGCTTAACATCTATAAGAACATAAGCGACAGTCTGAAGGCTCATCAAGCCCAGTATCCTGTTTCCAATTCCAACAGTGGCCAATCCAGGTCACAAGTACCTGGCAAGATTCCAGAACCATAAAACAGATTTTATGTTGCTTATCCTAGAAATAAGCAGTGGATTTTCCCAAGTCCATCTTAATAATGGGTTATGGACTTCTAGGAAATTAGCCAAATCGTTTTTTTAAAACCCTGATAAGCTAACTGCTTTTACCACATTCTCTGGCAACAAATTCCAGAGTTTAATTACACTTTGAGTAAAAAAATATTTTCCCCAGTTTGTTTTCAATTTACTACTTAGTTACTTCATTGCATGCCATAGAGCATAGAGCCATAGAGTTGACATAATTATGGGCACCTAAATGCAGCAGGAACATGTGTAACTTACAGTATTCTGTAAATTATATGTGTAAGTGAGAGACCAGCCCATGCTCTGCTTCTGTGTACTCCTGCACCTGTTTGCATATATGTACTATATAAGTTAAGCAAGTATTTGCAGAATAGCACTTAGGCAGAATATTGGCATTTGCATGCGAATATGCACACATACATGTGAATATATCATTATTGTAAACATTTAGCATGTAATGCACACATATATGTGAGTGCTTAGTTTATATTTATTGGCACTAGTTAGCTCATTATATTATTAAATTGCGCACACAAATCCGAAACACACCTAAATTTGTACACACAATTTTTGGCAATGTTTATAAAATCAGGGGGATAGTGTGCATTCTCAGAAAAGTATGTACTATTAACGACATTTTTTAAAAAACAAAATTACTGTTTTTTCCTGTTGTTTTTGGACAAAAACTACATGAAATGACATGAAAAATGTCAATAACTTTTCCCATGTCATTTCAAACAAATGCACAACCCTATTAGTGATAATGAAACTGGATTACTGTAATTTGCTTCATGTAGAATTATAGTGCAATCTAAATTAATTGATAGCTCTTTAAATTCTCCTAGAGCACTGATTAGAGTGATTAGATTTTTTTCGATCATGCCCATGGGCTCTCAGATGTCTCTGCTACAAGCAAATGATTTTGCAATAGGATTTCAACAGAAGATCAAGACAATAAGAAATAGTATGCAGGGACTGAGTTTGAATCCTCGCTTTGTTACCAACTGTGAATTAAATGATACCTAAAATTCTGCAGTCTGAGTAGCTGATCATCTTTGGGAAGTCTTTTCTCCTGTGTCTTTGAAAAAAAATCAAGATTTTGACTTCCAGATTTGCCAAAGGAGTATGTCATTGACCTGTACCTGGCTAGTATGTTCAGACATATGCCTGACATATATTTGGACCACTCGTTTGATAAACTATTCTCTGCTTCTCCAAAATAATGGGGTACATAATAGACAGATGCTCGGTAATTATTGCCCAATTGCAAACATTCCAATTTTGCCTAAGGTTGTAGAGGCCTTTATTACATATCAGTTCATGCAATATTTGGCAGATTATAATCTACTCCACTTCTCCCAATCAGAATTTTAAAGCAAATAGCGCACTCTTACATTACTTGTAGCTTTATTGACTGAACTTCATTTACCGTATATACTCAAATATAAGCCTATCCGAGTATATGCTGAGTTAACAGTCCCCGTCCCCATCCCCCCCCCGAAAAGGGGGGAAAACTGTTAACTTGAGTAAAATCCAGGGGGGTATAGTGTTAGGGAACACTTTGTGAGTACAACATGCCCCTTCCCCAGTCTTCACCCAGTTTCTTTCATGCTCCCCTTCCCATTCTTCACCCAGTTTCTGTCATGCCCCTCTCCCCAGCATTCACCCAGATTTTCTCATGCCTCCCTCCCCAGCTGTCATCCAGTTTTTCTCTCCTTCCCCCTCGTTTACCTCTACAGCAGAGCTCCGGCTCTGGATTTTTTTCTCCTTCCTCGGTGCAGCATCAAAGTCTTTGTCTTCCCCTGCACAGCCAGGCTCTGCAGATACTTGAGACACACAGTGCAGGAAGTTGAGGAAGTCTCGCATTTTCACATCCCGCAAGACTTCACCAACTGCCTGCATGGCACGGCGAAGGCCATGCAGGGGAAGACAAGGACTTTGAACCCCTGTCAAGGAAGGAGAAAAAATCCAGAACCCGAGCCCTGCTGTAGAGTTAAACTCGGGGGAGCGGGACAGGTCTGCATTTAAAAAATTGGGCAGTGGTACCATGCTGACTCAACTATAAGCCAAGATCCCAATTTTGGGGTACAAAACTCTTGGCTTATAGCCAATGATATACGATATTTACGGACAAAGGAAAACACGCCTTTGTTGTGTAACTCAGCTTGTTGCAGTATTTGTTTTAGTGGTTCATGACATACTGCTTTATAAACTTGAGGAAGTAGACATCACTAGTAAAGTGCTGGAATAGTTTAGTGGTTTTCAGAAGAGTAGAGCTTTTACTGTATATTGGGATAAACAACCCTCAGCTTCAAGGGCCTTAGGTTAGGTAATCCCACCAGGATTTCCATTGTCCCCAATTTTATTTAACTTTATTTTAGTTTTTTTGGGATTGATTTTATTATCATTTAGGGGGAAAATGTTAGCTCTGTTTACATTTGTACAGGTTTATATTCAAGTATATACGGTACATTAGATTAGTCTCCTTAGCTCAGTTAAACAAAATAACCAGGACCAATAGGTCCAGATTAGGTTTTGTTTCTTGATACTGTCTGCTGATATTGCTACTCCATGCTGAACTATTTATGTTTCCTTAATGTTTTTTAAGCAGGACTGACGTGTTCCATTGTAGGGGTCAACATGTTTACTTCTCAGTGAGTGACACAGGAGTGGGAAGTAAATTATAGTATAACTGTTGATTATTTTTCTGATTCAGAGAGCTTGCATCGATTTCGCCATCAGTGCTAAACCACTCACTCGCTACATGCCTCAGAACCGCCACACTTTCCAGTACCGGGTCTGGCACTTTGTGGTCTCTCCATCATTTGAGTACACCATCATGGCCATGATTGCTTTGAACACAGTGGTACTGATGATGAAGGTAAGGCGAATAGGTATGATCTGGTTTTGAAATCTGCCCCCAAATGGGGAAGTATGAGAGTAGGAGTAGTTGTGTGCATTCATGAGCGTATATTCAGAAGGCAGTTCTGTAAACTAGGTGCTAACATTTACACGTGTTATGATGTTTATTTTAAAGAAGTGCATAAACATCTAAATTCCCATTTTACCAAGCCGGGAAATGCACGTCTCAAACCCAAGTGCATGCAAATACAAGGGGTGTGGTTTGGGCACGTTTTAGGTGGGACAAGGTGTGGCAAGTTCATAAGTCATTTATTCCCTATTTCAGAAGGGGACTAAATGTCTGTGTCCTAAAAAGTTGGCATTGGGAGTTACATCTGCTACCAAGCATGCTTAGATTTTGACAAAGTGCTCCTATTAAGCAGCACTCCACCAGAGGTTGCCCCTTTAATCCCTCAGTGTTTTTTGTCACCCCCCCCCCCCCCCACACACACACACATACACACACACACTAGTCTTTATGATAGCAGTGGGAAAATACACATTCTTGTTTCTAAAATGACAAAAATAACCCATTGGATTCTATATATAGCGTGCCGAGATGAAATCGATGCATGTTCCATAACAACGCACATAACTTAGGAGCCCTTTTACTAAAGAGTTGGTTGCCACGCGCCAATCCGCAGGAGCCCAGCATCAGTTCCTATCCCCAGTGCACGCCATTTCCATCGCTATAAAAATATTTCTATTTTTCTAGTGCCAGTGCTTACCCGCCAGTAATCGTGAGGCGCCGTGCCCTGCCAGGTTACCACAGGAGCCCTTACCACCATCTAAGTTGGTGACGTTAAGTGCTCTCCCTCGAAATGGCCACACAGCAAGTGGTTCACTTAACTGCACAGCCATTTCTTTTCCAGCAAAAAAGACCGTCTTTTACCCACTGCAGTTAAAGGGGGCCTCAGCACACGTCAAAACCATGTGCTGATTATAGCTAAGGCTCCCTTTTACCGCAGCTTAGTAAAAGGACCTCTTAATTAGTTAACAAGCCAATCAGCGCTGATAATTGGATGTTAACAAGCAATTATCAGCACAAATTGGCTTTAATTAGAATTTACGCACACTACTTGCTAAGCATATTCTGTATCACAGTGTGCATGAATTCTAAGTCGCATAGTTGAAAAGTGGTCATGGTTATGGGCATGGAATGGGCAAGATGTGGGCGTTTCTAAAATCTATGCGTGTTGTTATAGAATACACCCGCTCTTTGCCTAATTTAGGGGTCAGGATTTACACCAGGTTTTAGTTGGTGTAATAGCCCAGAACTAAATTTAGTCATGTGGACCAGCATTCAGTGTATTCTATAAAGTACACCTAAATTAAAGCGTACTTTATAGAATACGCTTCGATTACTGAGTGGAAATCTCAGTGCGATATATACAATCTAGCCCTAAATGTTATGTGCCAGCACAGACGAATTAATGTGCTGGTTTTCCACCCGTGGAGATTTTTGACATTTTTGTTTTCTAAAATGGATGTTTATACTGCTCACACTTGGCACATAAATGTCCATTTCTCCTGTAATTTAGAACAGCCTCTACGTCATCAGATTCTGTTGTAAAATACTAGTGAATCCATCTCAATTCCAGCTTCTACATCCTGTCTAAAATATATGTATATATACATAGAAATGTGTGTATATTCCAGCATGCTGCCTAACTGCTATTCTTCAAATACCCGCATAACTTCCACAGTGCATATGTGAATGTAATCCCCTGGGAAGTTGGTTGTAAGAGAACTATGTAGATTTCCCCCAAGGGATTACTAAGATTGGGATTAGGAGCTCTCCAGGTTCACTGGGGGGGGGGGGGGGGGGGGGGGGGGGGGGGGGGGGGAGGAGGGATAGTGTTAGTGAGGAGAGGTATTGGGAATTGACTGACAGGAGATGTCATAAGGGGGTGTGGAGTAAAATGTTATAAAAACTGTAGCATTGGAGATCACAGGGTCCTTGGTCGCCCCACCCTTTCCCCTGCCAGGACATATGAGGAGAGGAGGTATCCTGATCAAACCTGGTAACCTAAGGCTAAACAAAGAGGTAGTTTCTGCTAAAAGAGCAGGAGAGCTCTGGGAGGGTAGGAAAGGATAAACTCCCCAGGAGTAGAAAAGGGAGAAGCCTGTTTGGAGTCAGAGGGGGCAGCTCAAAGAAGTAGACCTCTGAGGGAGAAGAGGATGGACATGGAGGTCCTGAGGATGTTCAGCACCTGGAAAAGCCCAACGGGATGCTTGCCTGTGGAAGGAACAGGAAGTCCTATCCTTAGATTGTTCTGCCAGAAAAGATGGTTATAGGTGGACTGGACAGTATTGTAAATATGTAAATACTATAGGGCTACTGAAGTATATCAACTCAGATACTATGACCTCAGATACACAGACTGCTATTAATGCCTCTACCAATAACATGAACTGCGGTTAAGTGAATAAAATGAAGTTTGGATATCTGCCTGTTGCAGTATTCCAGTAAAAGTCGTTTGCATTTAATACAAACCTTTGAGTACCGAGTATTTTGTGGAATGTGAGTGGAGTCCTTTCACCTTAGGACTAGAAGGGGAGTGAGAGGAAGGGTGACTTAATACCCCATGGCCTACAGGGATCAATCTTGTCCCCAGCCTGCTCCCAGCTCATTAAAGCAGAATTTTTGTTTTTGTCCCTGGTTTGGGTACCCAACCTGAGAGTTTAGCCAGTGCCCAGACCAGGGTTATATACATATTTGCAAGAAGGGCATCTAGAGAGGTGGGGCATGGAGAGGACAGAGGTGAGATTCCCACTGTAAATTATGTGCATTCCTGTAGCATTTAGGCACTGGCACCAGTCTATAGCTGGCATAAGTGCAAGCACCTGAATGTCAGGTTACACTAGTATTCTATAATGGAAATAATGTTTAATTATAACGTGTTAACCTGCCTAATCGATTACAATATAGGGCTAGGCAGTTTCCACTATTTACAACAATAGGAGTCAAAAAGGTGAAAGGAACGTCAATTTCAGATAGGAAAGAAACAACCAACCAAAGATCAATACCGTCCAAAAACATACTAATACTGAAAAGAAAAGTAAACTAAAAACTTACTTTAAAAAAGCCACTGGACCACCTCAGCCAAAAGCCTATTGAAGAACTAAATGGAGATGACCAGTTATAGAATGGCCCCCATAGCCCATTTAGGTGCCTAAAAATTCAAAGGGCACAGTAATCTCTTGTCTGTGTGTATACCTACACATTATTGTACACTGAATCGACTGTGCTCATTTTAAAGTTTGTGCACGTATATAATCTGTGCCCAAAAACATAAGTCTATCAAACAAACGTGAAAAAATGTCCCCAAATCAGGAAAAATATGTTTTAAACAAGCACAAACTAAACTTGTTTCTGCTTTCACACACCTATAATAAAGCCAAGAAACAGGCACATTGGGGAATCTAACTACTATGCTTCCTCTTTCTCTTCATGGTGAGCTCTCTATCAAAAGCTTTAAATCAAACTTAAAAGCCTGGCTTTTCAGGCAAGTCTTTGGGGACGCTGACTAATCTGGTGGTTTCTAGCTAGAAAGGGTAATTGAGTTTTTGTTTTTTCTCTGCCTTTGTGTGTATATGTTGTCTTCCCTATTACAAATGGAGTCATAGGAGTCAACTTTTCAAAATGATTGGGGGTGCTAAGCCCAATGGAAATAACCCTCCCTGGACACATACAAGGAATTTTCTCAGTATTGGGGGTGCTCAAGCACACACAGCACCCACAGAGTCGGCTCCAATGAATGGAGTTCCTTTTCCTTTTCTTTACATTTTAGCCTTTACACTGCTCTGCTCTGCTAGCTACAGCAGTTTAGCAAGTTCCAATAAAGTGTATCACAGGTTCACCCCAGCACCACTCAGACTTTGCTCATGGGAAAAAAGACCTATAAAATTACCCCATTAAGCTCAAATAATGTTTTTTTCTACCCGAGTAATTTATAGGAAATATCCTACCAATGCCATCATGCTATATTAGGAAGAAATTGTCAAGACGGAAGTATTATCCAACCTTGTTCCTGAAGTGCTTTTCCCTTCCCCCCTCATGCCATCTTTGATTTACAAAGTCCTGATTTCACTCTGACCTATACCATCCGATATGGTAAACAAGTCTTTACCCATCAGAAAATAAAACAGCCTTTAATAATTGCTCAACCCCTCCAATGCAGGGAAAGGGAGCAGGTTAGGATGGGGATTTTTATTCTGAAACCACGCATAAAGGCTCCTCACTACACTAGCCTGCCACTAGAATATGAAAAGGATAACATTATTCAATTTTAATTGATTTTATTTATTTGGATTTTGTGCACACTTCTTTCATTAGTAACTCAAAGTGAGTTACATTCAGGTACACTAGGTATTAACCTGTCCCTGGAGGGTTCATAATCTAATGTTATACCTAAGGCAATGGAGGGTTAAGTGACTTGCCAAAGATCTTAAAGAGTAGTACCACGATTTGACTCCTGCGCTCCTGTATGTCAAGCCCAGTGCTCTAATCACTAGGCTACTCCTTGCAATCTCTCCTTGTACATAAATGTCATGAAAAAGTGAACTTTACTATAACTATAAAAAAAATAATAAACTCTGCAGCCCTTCCAACACTAGGGAGAATTTCATAATAATAATAAAATGTATTTATAACTCACATTATCATAAAAATTCTAAGCAAGGAACAAATCACATACATAATAAAAATAGCATAACAAAAAATAAACAATATTACAAACAAAATTCCATAAAATTACATCACAAAGCCTCACATCAGCAGTATAAACAGAACTTCACATAATAAAATATAACTGTTGTTTTCATTATTCCATTGGCCCATATACTTGAAGAAAAAAAATACGTCTTCAGTTCCTTCTTTAATTGTGTTATATTTTGTAATTTACGAAGTTCAATAGGCAAAATATTCCACAGTTTTGGGCTTATAATATAAAAAAATGGAAGATATATACTCATCCGCACAAGGCGGTAAGATGGTACATTTGAATATTGATCTTTCCAATAATGAATCCTGTTTCCCTGGTGTCTCCTAGACACCTTTATAAGTGATGTTCTGCTTCTGTTGTGCATTGTTAGTCCATTTTGAAAATGAGTTGTAGAGTAAATAAGAGCTAAGGCATTTGAGGGTCCATCAATACTTGACTAAAACAGCTGATTGAGCTAAGTAGCATTTTATCTATAAAGATTTAAAATATCATAAAGTTTCAAAAATATTCATTAAAGTTGCATGATCAATGACGATCACAGTGAGTCATTGGGCTGTGTCTCAGTGTGAAAGGAGTCACTGCTGAGATCAAGTGGATAATATTTGTTATTGTATCCTGATTGTTTAGTGTTGTGTTCTTCAGTCTGCGCATTGTTAGTCCAGCAGCTTCCACAGGAGGTGTCATCTTGCCATAGATTATGTACATTGGTGGTCCATAGTCTATACTGGTATATCCTATGTCCACTTTGAATGGCTTACACTAGAATCTCTAATAGATGAAATCTCTCTCCTCCAGTATTCTGATTATCTGTCTTTCTTCCCATCAGTACAGTTCGGCACCCTGGCCATATGAACTGGCATTAAAGTACCTGAACATTGCATTTACAATTCTCTTCTCACTTGAGTGCATCTTGAAGATCATTGCATTTGGTTTCTTGGTGAGTAACTGGTAGCATGCAATTGGGACAAAGCTTTGACCTGCACAGCTGGTGCTCTATATAGAGATCAGGATTACTTCAAAGTAATCCCTTCTCATTCATGGTGAGAGGTTAGCTTTTTCTTCTGTTTGTTGAATTAGGATGGAGGTTTCTTGGAGACTATGTGCTCTATAAATATATCTTTGGATTCTTACATTTTACAAATCTTTTTTTTATGTGTGAGTCAATGTAGACACTTCAGCTTTCTAAATTAGTGTAAGACTTTATTCTGGGCTGGTCTAGGTTAGTAGGGCAATTTCTAAATATTCCTAAAATGTACCTACTTACAGTCAATCTAATGGCTCAAAAACATGCTCACTTTTATTTTCCTCAAAACTACTTTTCCATTATGTAGCTCCCCACTATTCCAGAACCTGTGAGATAGTTGTGTCCATCAACCAGCAGGTGGAAATAGATAACTGAAAAATGAGCTGAGATATATCTCTCTTGGCATCCAGGCCAGCTCCTTAGTATTTTCTGTCTCTAGCAAGTGGATGAACACACTTTTCAGCCTCTGGTTCTGAGTGATTTGCTCCTGGTCCAGTTGGTCAACTGGTCTCCAGTTGAGCTTTGCAGGTGACTTGAGTCTGTAGATTCATATCTGGGGGTCTTCAGATCCCTGCTTGTGGTGCTCCATGAATTTAGTCCTTCCCTCCTTTCACCTCTCCCCTGTTTTCTGTGGATATCTCCTTGTCCAGCACAACAACCTTATAAAAAAGAGGTTTGCCGGAGAGTGTGGGACAGAGTATCCATTCTGAGCCTTTCTCATCTGTGGTAAGACTTGTGGAGACTATGAGCTTGGGGGGAGCAGCTGGCAGTGGTAAGTCTGACTAAGGTTTGACTCAGAACCGCTTGGAGGGAAGCAAGTTCTACTTGGTGCAGGGGAGGGATCCTGAATCACTGCTTGGGACACATTGTGCTGTGCTGTTGAGAGTTTGGGTGAATGGCGACTACCACAGAGGCAATTAAGTGATGTTCCTGCTGTGGGACCCCCCGACTGGCATTGAGGCATTGTAGTGTGAGCAAGCTGGGAATACAGCGGGATGCAGAGGAAACAGTCAGCGATAGCATATCTTTGAATTTAGTGCAGCATTCGAATATGCAGTTTGATACAGGAGAGTGCAGGAACGGGCGCCATTTTGTTGGGGCCAACTGGCAGTGAGGAGCAGCTTCTGGATGATCACATGCAGAGCACAGTTACCATTTTACAGTCTCAGGGCCTGACAAAGCATTCAGCTGCATCGGGTTCTTTGTTTTCTCCAGAGTTTGTATTGCTCTTCTACCAAGCCTATTTACTGAAGCAGGGACAGTCAGAGCTGATGCAAGGTGCTTCAGGTTTCTCACCCCTCTTCCTCTCTGGCTCTTAAGAGATCTCGTTTACACGTCCAGGAGTGGGCAGATAAGGCTATCTCTGCTTCTCCCTCCTTATCTGATGTGGCAGTCTATTCAGAAGAACCATCATTGAAGGAACCATTAGAGGAGAGAGATGATCCGAAAGTACTGAGTTTTTCATAAAGAGGAGATCAGAACTCTTATTTCTGAGGCACTGGCGGTGCTTTCCATTGCGGAGCCTTCTGGTTCAGTATCAGGAGTTCCATCTTAGTCAATCATGAGGGGGCTTAGAGGTCCTTCTAAGGCCTTCCCGATGCATCCAGACATTCAGGAACTGATTACAGTAGATTGAGTTTCACTGAACATGGGGCTGAGTGGAAAAAGCAATGGCTCACCTCTACCCATTAGTTCTGGAGGAGAAAGATAAATTGCAACTTCCCAGGGTGGGCTCCCTAGTTATGGCAGTGACTAAGAAGATCACCTTGCAAGTGGAAAGGGGCATTGCCCTAAAAAACCTACGAGATAGGAAGCTAGAAGGCTTGCTGAAACAAGCCTTTGAAGTGCCCTCGATCTCAAGGAGGCATATTTGCATATACACATTTGGTCGCCGCATCAGAGTTTTCTATGTTTTGCAGTGTTGGACTATCACTTCCAATTCAGGGTCTTTGCCCTTTGGTCTCACTACTGTTGCGAGAACATTTACCAAGGTTATGGTGGTAGTGGCGTTCTTCCTTCTGCACCAGGGAATCAGAGTTCATCCTTATCTCTATAACTGCCACATTTGTGCGTTATCCTATTCAGAGTGGTGGCGACGGACATTGGATTTGGTGATCAATTTCAAGAAGAGCAGACTATATAGCAGACACAGGAGTATCTAGGTGTTTTATTCAACACAGTACAGAAGAGAATCTACCTCACAGAGCACAGGAAGTTGAAACTGGATGAACAGATTCATCTTCTCAGTCAGGGCAGGCCCAGGGTCTGGGACTATGTGCAGGTTCTGGGGTCCATGACGGCAGTGATGGAAGTGGTGCTTACATGCAGGCATTACAGAAATCTCATATCAGCTGTTGATCTTTGGTGTCACACAAGTATGACCTTCATCTTCTTTGGATGCCAGTTGCCAGATGGCACATGCAGTGGTGGTTGTCACCCAGGAATTTCACCGTCAGAGCCCCCTTTCTGATAACACAATGGATGGTGGTGACAACTGTTGCTAACAGGTTGGGTTAAGGAGCTCATTATAAGTTCTATCTGGCATGGGGCACTTGGATGGAACAGGAGTCTCAGTGGTCAATAAAACGCTTGGGCTCAAGGCAGTGTAGAATGCCTTATGTGACTTTGCTCCCTTTCTGGTAGGGGCCCTGGCCTGAGTTTTCTCCGACAATGTGAAAGCAGTAGCTTATATCAACAAGCAAGGCAGGACCCGCAGTTGTCCAATGGTGGTGGAAGCAGATTCCCTCATGAGTTGGGTGGAGAAAAATCTCCTTTGCTTGTTGGCAGCTCACATTGCAGGGTCCTTGAATGTGGAGGTGGACTTTCTAGGAGGGCACTCCTTGGACCCGGGAGAATGAAAACTATTTATCCAAGGTTTTCAGATGATAGTGGACCGATGGGCTCTCCACTTCAGGACTTGATGACAATGAAAAGGAATGCCAAAGTTCCTAAGTTCTTCAGTCTTTGGAAAGAACCAGGCTCAATAGGGATTGATGCCCTACTGCACCCCTGGCTGGAGACACATCCTTGGACCATGGTAGGCTGTGTATTGAAAAGAATCGCATTGCATCGAGGTTGAATAATTCTCGTATATCCAGATTGGCCACAGTGGCTGTGGTATGTGGACCTGATTTGACTGCTGGACAGGGGTCCTATCTATCTTACGCAAGTACATGGCCTACTGAAGCAAGGTCCAGTGATCATGGGGGATCCATTCCCCTTTGATCTTATGGCTTCACCATTGAAATAGCTCAGTTGAGATGAAAAGATTATTCTGATTGGTCATTGCTGCCTTGCTTCAGGTTTGTAAATGCTCTACTTTTATGGTGTATGTAAGGGTGTGGAGGATGTTCGAGGGCTGGTGTTCTGAGCACAGATTTTCTCCCTTCTCTGCTCAGATCATGCACATCCTAGCATTTCTCCAGGCCTGTCTTCAGAAAGGATTTTGTTGGGTTCTCTAAAAGTTCAGCTTGCAGCTTTGGCCTGTTTCAGGGGTCCACTACAGAAGATGTCTCTTGCGGCTCACCCAGATACCATTCAATTCTTGTGGGGAGCAGGCTGTTTGTAGCCCGCCTTTCTTATGCCATATCCAGAGTGGAACCTTAATCTAGTCTTTTGGGCTTTTCATACACCTCCTTTTGAGCCATTTTGGAAGCTCTCCTTGAAAGATCTTACATTAAAGATAGCATTCTTGGTTGCTGTTGCATTGGCATGTAGGGATTTAGAGCTTCAGGCTCTCTCATGCCGAGATTCCTTTCTTTGCTTTTCGGAGGCAGGGATCTCCCTGAACATGGTTCTTTCTTTCTTCAAAAGCGGTATCAACATTTCATCTCAACCAATCTGTGGAGCTTCCATCCTTTCACAGAGAGGATGAAGAGGCTCAGTATTCTTCCTTGAAGTTTCTCAATGTGCATAGAGTCTTCATTAGATATCTGGAAATCACAAATAAGTTTACCAAATTGGACAGACTTTTATGCTTTTTGGTGAACAGAGGCTTGGCCTTATGGCTTCCAAGCCCACAATTGCTAGATGGCTGAAGGAGACTATTGCTTCAGCTTATTTGCTTGCAGGGAAGCAGGATCCTCAGGCCTTTAGGGCTTATTCTATGAGCCACAGAGAGACATCCTGGGTGGAGACTACCGTACTGTCTTCAGTAGATATTTGCAAGGCAGCAACATGGTTGATACTGCTTACCTTTGCCAAGCATTACAAGGTGGACATTGCAGCACGCTTGGAGCCAGTTTAGGTGCTTCAGTCCTTATGGCGGCAGCACCAGGATCCCACTCACTTTAGGGATTGCTTTTGAACATCCCACAGGTTCTGGAATAGTGTGGGAAGCTACTTAAGAGAAGGAGAAATTAGGTTTTACCTGATAATTTTCTTTCTATTAGTCCTTCCCACAATTCCAGAAGCCCGCCTGAGGTTTTCTGAGACGTTTAGTCAATGAAAAGTAATGGGCCAAATAACGACTGTCACAGTTTATGGTGCTTCCTGCATATATCTCTTGTTCTCTACAAGTTGTCCAGAGATGAGAGAGGTCTCCACATGTTTGCTCATCTGGTTAGTGTTAGGTTAGCAAGTTGTTTAAGGTTGTTGTGTTTATTCTGAGTTTGTCCTTACTTCCTAGGAGTGGAGGAGTAGCCTAGTGGTTAGTGCAGTGGACTTTGATCCTGGGGAACTGAATACAATTCCCACTACAGCTCCTTGTGACTCTGGGAAAGTCACTTAACCCTCCATTGCCCCTGGTACAAAATAAGTACCTGAATATATGTAAACTGCTTTGAATGTAGTTGCAAAAACCTCAGGCAGTATATCAAGTCCCATTTCCCTTTCCATTTCTTGTCTACGTAAATACTGAGTAGGTGGACTGGATGCCAAGAGAGATATGTCTCAGCTCAGTTTTCAGTTCTCTATCTCCACCTGCTGGTTGATGGACACAACTGCCCCACAGGTTCTGGAATAGTGGAAAGGACTAATGGAGATTATCAGGTAAGACCTCATTTTGCCTTATGGTTAATCAGCTGTAAAACCATAGTTCCCAAATTTCCAGTATATCAGTAATGAATTTCTCATCCATATTCACTATGGACTTTCCGAACACCTTACCGTCTAGGGTACCGTGAGAACAGGTTTGGGAACCATTGTTCTAAATAATGTTTGTAGTTAATCATGTTGACATTCTGTGTTTTAGGCTGTAGGTTATTCGTGTTTCAGGATATATTGTAATCCACTCTTCCTTAATATTGCATGTTCTCAGACTTTTTCTTTTTCTACAAAGGAACAGCCTTGAGATTGAACCTAGTTCTTTTCCCATACAGAACTATTTCCGGGACACATGGAATATCTTTGACTTCATTACAGTTGTTGGCAGCATCACTGAGATCATTCTGACTGATAGCAAGGTGGATATTCTGCTTTTATTAACACAATTATGCTAAAGTACTTTTTCTGTTTTTGTTTAGCAGTTATGTGCTTGGAAGCTCATGCATGGTGTTGCAAAGAAATGATGTCCTGTATCAGTGTTTGTTGAAAGAATCATATCCTGTGTCTGTGTTTTTGTGTGTTATCACCTGAAAAAATCAAGGAGGGATTCCCTACAGAAACGTTGAGACAACCAAAGTAGTAGGGAAGAGATGTAGGTCAACCAAACAAAGGAAAGTCCAGAAGTTGATTGTAGTAAAAAGGTATTTATTGAGAAACCAGATACTGTAGGTTCAACACAGTCCATGTTTCAGCAAAAAAATGCCTGCATAGGGACAGAAATCTAACCTGTTCCTGCCTGTCCCCACTGGAATCTTACCCATCCCTGTAAAAATCTTACCCGTTCCTGCAAGAATTTAACCCATCCCCACCAAAATTTAATGGTACCTAAAAAAAAAAAATGCTGGTCGGCTCTCTGTCTCTCTCTCTCTGGGTATGAAGGCAAGGAAGGAACGGTTGGTCAAACAGAACAATCTGGTGTGCACATGTAAGACTCGTCTTTGATTCGCTGGCACTGTGTGCTGAGAGGTTGCCACATGCACATGCCAGTAAGTTAGTGACCTCAGATGCTCATGCCCACATCAGAGCTGAGGCCTGCGCATCAGCCCAGGAGCAGAGAGATTAATGGAAGACTTTCTGCATCCATGTTGTTAAAGCATGGAAGAGAAGGAGGCTGCACTTAAAGAACTTGATACGTTGTAGGTGAGAGGCTGGCGCAGGTGCAGCTTACACTTCCATAGGAACCCCGCAGGAGCTTCTTCCGTTCCCACAGGAACCCCGCAGAACTGCTTCTGTCCCTGCAGGTATTCCTGCAAAACTCTGTTCCCATGTAGGTCTCTACTCCAAACGCAGAATCTTCTCCCTCACCCAAAGCAGTTAGTGATATATCTATGAGGAACTTCAATAAAGGCACAGCACTCTCGTTGCTGAGTGTAGCAGAACCTTCTCACAGTTCCACAGATACTTAAAATTCAAAACTTCAAAAACTCCTCCAGCTGTTTTGTTGTGTAGGGTTAAATAATATTAGAATTCAGTGCTTCAATTCTTCTTTAACTTACAGCAAAATACAATTAATACACATATTTGTGATTTTTGCATGCATTGTATGCACACAAGAAGTTTTTGGTTTGCAAGACAGTTATAAGAGTGTTAATTCATAGCTATGCATGCAAATAATTTACATATACTTTAAATGTATAGGTGTCCATGTGAATGAAATGCATGCTCACAAATGCACACCCCTAGGATATGCACTATGACATGTTTAATGCCAAGCCCAGCACTAGGGGTAATGCTTTGAGAATCCAATTGCTGGACTCAGAAAGTTGAACATCTTTCCCCATTCTGTAGCTTGGATATTGCAGGAACATATTAACAATCTGATTACACTGTTTCTGCTGCAAAATGATCTCTTTATGATGAGCAATAGATAGCAAGAAAATGACATGCATCTGTGCCTTGATGGCAAATTAAGAGATTCACAGAAGCAAACACTTAACATTAGAAAGTTCAGAAAACATCATTTAATTTATTTTCAGGGTAAATATGCTTCTGCAGTTTTCATAGTTGCATCAAATTACAAAATTCAAATAATCTGGTAGAATATTGATGGTTAATTTAAGACATAACTTTCAAGGATTTTTACATTTAAGAAAGTCGTCTGGTCCATCTCTTTCCTCTACCGATGGGTTCTATTGGATGCTTTCTTCCCTAAGTCTTATCTACATTAAGGGGGTAATTCTATAACAGTGCACCTATATATGGGCATCTAGAAGACACCTATTCTGTAAAGGAAAGAAGGTGCCAAAGGTTCTCTCCCCTGAACCATCCCTTCAGCCACTCTCCTCCATCTGACCCCACCCCCATCAGTCCCCATGATCAGTACCCCCCTTCTGGACAACACCTGCCTTTACAATCATTCAGCTCCAAACATTATTATTCCCCCCCCCCCCCAATAAACCCCAAGGGGACCCAGAAGGCCTACCTCAACACCATACCCTGACCATCTCCCCACTCCAAGGCAAAGATGGTGGCTCTGAGCTCAGGTCCTCTATATGTTAAATGGGCTGGTGCTTAGTAAACAAAAACAAAAAAGTTCTCTCTACCCCAATCCTGTTTTCTAATTAAGATTCCAGATCCATTCTTAAAATGAAGATTT
Source organism: Microcaecilia unicolor (assembly GCF_901765095.1). NCBI lineage: Eukaryota > Metazoa > Chordata > Amphibia > Gymnophiona > Siphonopidae > Microcaecilia > Microcaecilia unicolor. The sequence continues at coordinate 94,743,819 of NC_044036.1, read as the reverse complement.
CCTTTGTAGCCCCATCCCTGAGGCTGCTCCCTTACTTGGCTGCTTGGCCCCTAACTGTGAGCTACTGGAAGAAGGAGCCACTGGGGCAGGAGTAACTGGGGATCACGCATGTCCTCCACCAGATCTCAGGGATAAACTGTACTTACTTGGGTGGTGGTAAGGATTTGATAGTTCTGGGGGCCATCACACTATTTTGCAAAAGATTAAGATGTGGGGGAACAGGAGGGACTCTTCATTTTAAGAGTGAGGGATAGGTCTGGTGGGAGAGGAAAATGGGACCTTGGGTAGAGGCAGTTTTTCCCCTAATCACTGACCTCTTTAAGTTGCTGCCAGAAACAATGTTAAGAACACATCTGGAGATGATGTAACTTTCCATGAATAACACAGAGTTTTATTCAAGTTGCTTTGTTCAATTTGCATAATAATGAGCTTCTTGCATGCATTTACTGGGGTGCACATTCTTTTGAATGAAGCTGCATTATTGGCAAATAATCTATGTTATTTAGCTAATTAACAAGTTAATTGGCTAATTACTTTCATTACTGCCATAACACAGCTTACTAAATAGAACCCTTTATGGAAACAAAAATTGATGACAAGACATAAACACAGGGCTCATCTAGTCTGCTCATTCCAGGAGCAACACCTCAGAAACACCTGTCTTTATTCTCTCATCTGAGATTCTCAGTAATTACCACATACTTTCTCAAATTCTTAAACCCTCATCTCAAGTGGCAGGATGTCCCATGTATCCAGAATTCTTTCTCTGAAGATATATTTCTGATGCTTCCCCCTGAGTTTACCCTGTTTTAGACAAATCACCTCTATTTCTATTTCTTCTTTTTCACTTAACCTGCCTATTCAGTCAAGAAGGACTGCCTAAAGCAGCTGACAAATAAGATCTGATTGAGACATTTAAATACCTCCATGGCATAAATACACAGGAGGCAGGTCTATCAACTGAAAGGAAGCTCTGGAATGAGAGGTCATAAAATGAAGTTGAAGGGGGATAGACTCAAAAGTAATCTAAGAAAATACTTCTTTACAGATAAGGTGGTGGATGTATGGAATGACCTCACAGTGGAAGTAGTAGAGACAAAGCCTGTATCTGAATTTGAGAAAGCATGGGATAGGCATGTGGGATCTCTTAGGTGGTATGCATGGGCAAACTGGATGAACCATATGGCCTTTATCTGCTGTCATTTTCTGTGTTTCTATGTTACAAATAAAACAAATATAATACCTCTTGTTCTAGAACTTTCCAATGGAAGATGCTTACTTTTATACATGATGGTTACCTTTGAGACATCCAAATGTGCATATTTGGGTCCTTAAGGCTCAAAGTATCGTAATGTGAATTTATTCACCTTGGTATTTGTTGCAGTACTAGTGTTCACAATGGGGCAATATCACCATAGTAACATAGTAAATGACGGCAGGTAAAGACCTGAACAGTCCATCTAGTCTGCCCAACAAGATAAACTCATTTTACATGGTATGTGATAATTTATATGTATACCCAAGTTTGATTTGTCCTTGCCTTTCTCAAGGCACAGACCATAAAAGTCTGCCCAGCAGCTAACGTTGAAGCCCCTTAAAATTTACACTCCAGCCCATCCCTATCTATTCAGTTACGATCAGGACAGTCATAGACCATAGAAGTCTGTCCAGCACCAGTTTTGTTTCCCAATTACCGGCGTCACCTCCCAATCTCCACTAAGATTCCGTAGAGCCATTCCTTCTAAATAGGATTCCTTTGTGTTTATCCCACACATGTTTGAATTCCATTACCGTTTTCATTTCCACTACCTCCCGCAGGAGGGCATTCCATGTATCTTCCACCCTTTCTGTGAAAAAATACTTCCTGACATTACTCCTGAGTCTGCCCCCCTTCAACCTGAATTCATGTCCTCTAATTCTACCACTTTCCCATCTCCAGAAAAGGTTTGTTTATGAATTAATGCCTTTCAAATATTTGAACGTCTGTATCATGTCACCCCTGTTTCTCCTTTCCTCCAAGGTATACATATTCAGGTCAGCAAGTCTCTCCTTGTATGGTTTGCAACGCAAATCCCATACCATTTTTGTAGCTTTTCTTTGAACCGCTTCCAGTCTTTTCACATCTTTAGCAAGATATGGCCTCCAAAACTTAACACAATACTCCAAGTGGTGCTTCACCAACGACGTGTAGAGGGGCATCAACACCTCCTTTCTTCTGGAAATGAGCACTGAATATCTTGGATGTTCATGGTGAAGTGCTGTTTGCATGGAGATGCATACCAACAATATCATCCATGGGAAGATACAGCAATATTTTCCTCTCACTACCTTGATGAAATATATGGAGGAAACCACTTACATCTTCCAGCTAAAATAGCAAGGATTAGCTAATACTTGGCTTCCCATCCTCAACTGACAAACCAGTCAAGATGGATTCAGAATAAAAGATTGGAGAACTAATTCACAAAAACTGCACTCATATGATGATATAGCAGCATTCTAGTCAACTGGGGTGGCAGACACACCATTGTGTCCAAAATAGCAGCCATAAATCATGAGCTGTTTGCTTGTGATACATCACATTGACATAAAAATTTATGTATGAGAATTGTATGGGATATGAGCTAAATCAGAGAGTCAGAAGAAAAAAACAGAAAGAAAGTCTGGGATCTGAAAAGTGATATACTTGTCAATACCTTTTCTCCATGGAATTTGTGTATGAGTTTGACTACATGACATATTGACTGACATATTGCTCTGTTCTGTAATTTCATATTTCCTTAGTTGGTAAATACTAGCAGCTTCAACATGAGTTTTCTGAAACTGTTCCGAGCAGCCCGCCTCATAAAACTGCTGCGCCAGGGCTACACCATCCGCATTCTGCTGTGGACATTCGTTCAGTCCTTTAAGGTGAGAGTTTCACATTGCTTTAGTATTTGAAATGAAAGAAACAAGATAATTCTGATTGTAGTGCGGGAGGACAAGGGCCAAACAAGGGCTAATTAAACATTTTACCTTTGTACAAACGGAGGGGTGGGTGCATAAAGGCTCTGGGGAGAGCTGCATGTGAATGGCTAAGCATACAGTTTCTACCATGAGCTGAAGACTGTGCAATGCAGAAAGCTAATTACCTGCTAAGTTTATGTGTACAGACCTTGAGTGGTAATTGAGGAATGCATATTCCCAAAGGTTCAGTGGTAAGTTCAGCCTCTTGTGTACATGTCTTTAAAAAAAACTAACATTGCCAGCTTACATCTGCAGCTCTTGTTAAGCACAGAAATATTAACCTCACAAAGGGGATCTTTTTCTAAGTCACAGTAGAAATCAGCTGATGGTAAATGCTGAGATGCCCATTATATTCCTAAGGGGCATCTCGGCGTTTGCTGCCACCTGATTTCTACCACGAGCTAAAAATGCTACCATGACTTAGTAAAAGACCCCCCAAATTTCTTGCACATATAATTTTTGTAAGGCTGATATTTTTGTGCAGAGCAACAGCAACAGATATATGCTAGCACGTTCATTTTTTGTTGGGACATACGTACATTTTTGTTGTTACCTCCTGTCATGACTCTTGGAGCTTGGTAATTAGAAGCCCCAATATCATGGAGCATAACCCTGGCACAGCAATCACCTGAAGTCTCTATTATTTTATGAAGTCTCTTTTATTGAATAAATCACAGATAATTTACTCACAGATAGATGTTCAGGATAAAGAGACTTCTTAATCTGGAGGTTGTGGGAGGTGGAGATCTGAAGAGAGGTAGTTGTATTGCAGGGGGAGGGGAAAGTAGTTGAACAGGTAAAAATAGTCCAAAGCTGGGTGACTGGAATGTGCGATATCTCATTTGGAAGAAGATATTCGCAGGGTAAAAAATCCAGGTTTGTTACAGGGAGTTTCAGCAGGACAGAGCTGTCTGGAGCGAGATGGTGTTGGCTCCATGTCCCTGGCTATAATGGAGGAAGAAGCCCCACGTGGCTGAAAGGACAAAGAAGTGGTGGGGCTTCACACAGGGAGGAGCAGATAGAGACCAATGGGGACAGAGCCTGCTATCGGATAGCAAGGGGTAGTCCTAGAGATAGGAGGGAAAGGTCATACCTGGCTGACGTCTGAGGACAGATAGTAAGACTGAGCAGGAAGACAAAAGAGCCAAGCTTGGCAGAGAGAGAGGGAGAGAGAGAAGGTCTGAGCAGCCTCACAACCAGTGATAGCAGTTCTTACACAGCCAAACAAGTGTGGTTGCACTGCCTGTGAACTACATTACCCACAGTGCATTGCTCATGTATTTTTCCAGTGGGAAACTGCAGCAATGATAGTCCTTGGGACTGAGAATAACAGTAACGGCATTACACACATTTTAGGATCATGTTATAAACTAGTGCGAGGCTGTCGGAGGACAGAACACCTCCTGTGTGTGTTTTAGAGTTGCAGCTGCCAAACTGGCTGGAAAAGGACATGAAATCCTCTCAAGCAATCCTTCAATGCTGCCCTGTACCTGGCAAAACATTTCTCACATTATAAGCAAGTCAAAAGCCACTGTTTCTTTCTGCACAATGCTGCAGAACATTTAGAGGCATATTTTCAAAGCACTTAGCCTTCCAAAGTTCCATAGGTTTCTATGGAACTTTGGAAGGCTAAGTGCTTTGAAAATATGCCTCTTAATGGCCTCATTACCATATGTTTTAATGTAAGTTCACACCTGCACTCAAGTCCTTTCTGCATTGCTTGACCAGTAACATGCGCACAACTCATATAACCATGCAGTTAAGCTCACAGTAGCATTCTGCATTAGCCTCTGAATGTAGGATAGGAGAGACTATACTAGCACAAGAGGAAGATTATGGGCCATTAATGGTAACCACATTACAGTACATTACATTGATTTGTCTAGATTTCTTTCCTATTATATCCTTAATTTGATGAAAATATGAAGGATATGCAGGATAGCTAGTATTCACAACGTGAGTTCCATCACTGATTGACCCTATGTAGGAAAGCTTCTCCAGCCTAGTATATATTAGAAGCTATGGAGTTGCTTCACTGTACATGCACACCACGTTCCACTTGCTACTGTCATGCAGGACCAAGACAGACTTCCTCTTTCTGTGAAGCCAGTCAGATGTGCATCACCAAAGCTCATCTCAAGACAATGGTGTTGACATTCAAAGCAGTTTAACAGGCCAGCTATTTTTTTCAGACCACTGGCTTTAAAATTGCACCAGGTGCAATAGGACCATATCTATAAGATTCTTATAACTAGTGCCTGCAGTATCTGGGGCCCAACCATGATATCTCTCATTGTAAATTATTGGCCCAATATTCAAAATGATTTAACCAGACAACAGAGGACCCTACCTGATTAAATCATATTGAGCAGTGAGGAGGAGATATTCAGTGGCACTTAATTGGGCAATGCCACCAAATATCCCTTCTGACCACTACAGCACTGTTCAGGCATTGCCATGGCAGTTGGAGGGCATCAATATTTAGTGCTAATACATGAATAGCTAACAGGACAAGTAGGACCTTGTAAATATCAGCCCTATCTTTGCACAGTTAGCAATCTGGGTACAGCACTGAATATCAGCCTACATAAGCAAGTGATAGTTAGTAACTTGACCCATATTTATTTATTTGGATTTTGCTCACACCTTTTTCATTAGTAGCTCAAGATGAGTTACCTTCAGGTACACTGGGTATTTCTCTATCCATGGAGGACTCACAATCTATTTTTGTAATGGAGGGTTAAATGACTTGCCCAAGATCACAAGGAGCAACAGTAGGATTTGAACCAGCCACCTCTGGATGTCTAGACTGGGACTCTAACCACTAGGCTACTCCTCTGCTCCGTATGTTCACAGATACCCAAGAGAGGTCTTTGTGGTCAGGAAAAATAGCATAAATGTATTTTGGTGCTCTCTGTATTGGAAGCATCAGTCTACATGAATCCCAGAATACTGGGAATGAATCAGCATCGAGAGGGCACCATTCATCCTTAATATCGAGCATTGATAGAGGCCATTGAGATCAATCATCAACTGAGTCTCATCTGGAAAAGAGGAAAGATTCATCCTCAACTTCATTGATGCTGAGGGCTTATGATGCCAACTGCCAGGTGGAGGGTGGAACACATCAACATCACACATCATCGGAGAGTGATGTTGAGACTATGAACCATTTTAGCAGTTTTAGATTAATGACTCACACTCACAAGAGTGACAGTCATTTTAAAAACATTTTAGTTTTACTAAAAGCAAAGTGGATTGAATTGTAGAGCAATAAAGTTGTTGTTATAAAAATGTTAACAATAGTTGCAGGCTTTGTAGTTGCGGTACTTTTACTTTTTACTCAAATAGTATTATATTAGGCAGTTACTTTTATACATTCAGGACTTTGCTTACTAACCCATGCTTTAGGCACACTAAAAATTAGTGCTTGCTAACACTAGAGACACACTTAGGAATATATGGGTAAATGTAGCATTAGCGCATGCTAAATTTTAGTGTGTGCTAAAAATGCTAGCACGCCTTAGTAAACAGGGCCCTCAGTTAAGTAAATTTTTTAATGAGCTTTTCACTGTAGTTTTACTTTTACTTAAGTATTAAAATATACATTTATTTAAGTAGTTTGACCTAGTACTTTGATCAACATTGGAGAACAAACATATGTCTCTTATCTTATCTTAACATTTCTAGACCACTAGATCCTACCAGTCCTAAGCAGTTTACAATAGCAAAGCCTTTAAATAGAGGCTAAAATACAATAACAAAAGAAAAAAAAGCTTTAAAAAATACAATATAAATCAATAAACACAGAAACTGCCCACTTACTAATTCAAGTACTAAACATTCATAAAACGTTTTTAAAAGATACATTTTTAACTTTTTCCTAAAAATAAGGATCCTACCTTAATTTCAGTAGTAATTCGTTCCAGATGGAAAACAAAAAAGAAGAAAAAGAAGCATTCCAGAACTTCAAATATTTTAAACTAACAGGAGAAAGAGACACCAAGGATAGGCCATATCTACATCATGATACAGAAATAGAGGAAGGGTGCTTTAATAGCTCCATAAAAACTACAAGATGTCAAGCCATAAAAAGTCTTATAAACTAAGCACATAATTTTAAATATAATTCTGGCCTGCATAGGAAGCCAGTGGAGACTTGATAGTAAAGGTGTCACTCAATCATACTTAGGGCCCTGTTTACTAAGCCACACTGTAGGCATGTTAACATCTTTAACACGTATTAACTATGTACGCGCATTAATACGCGCCTACAATATCCCTATAGGCGCCTACACGGTTAGTGCGTTAAAAACACCAACATGCCTTAGTAAACAGGGCCCTTAGTGCTGTCACGTTTTGCAGTAGTTGTAATTTAGCCAGTGATTTTTAAGGAAGATCTGTATATATGAAATTATAATAATCCAAATGGGAGAGAATCATCACCTGAACCACCATGGTGAAAAGCACCCTATGAAAAAATGAACGAATAAGTCTTAGTTGTTTTAACTTTAAAAAAAAAAAACCATTTTCTTCAACAATCCATTTACCTGAGGCTCTACTACAACAGACTGCTGATCATCGCATGGAAAATTTTACATTCGGCTGAGTGTCTACTTAATCTTTAGAGAGGAAGTCTGCTTGCTTTGAGACCGAAGGATTCCCACACATTTGACGTTCTTGCATCAGTTCTCGAAGATAATCAGACAGAGTTTGCTGTCAGGTGAAAAATTGTTAGAACACTACCACAATGATTCCAACTTTGTGAAAGCCTTCTCTGTAACTGGAGAGCTTGACAATGATGACGAAGATGAAGATGCAAGTGATGAGTTAGACAGCACTACTTCTAATGTAAGTGATGATGATAAAGCATTCTTTGCTATATGGAAGTCAGGTATTTCAGACAGTGATCCCCTTGATCAATATCTGCAAACCCAATCAAAATACATTAGTAATATTGCAGCCTGGACTGATTTGAAGGAACTTTTTATCAGGCTGAACAATGCAGTTCCTGCTAGTGCAGTTGTTGAACACCTTTTTAGTTGTGCTGGATTAATGACTCACAAGTGCACTCACATGAGTAAGAGTCATTTTCAAAATTTAGTTTTACTAAAAGCAAAGTGGATTGAATTTTAGAGCAATAAAGTTGTTGGGATAAAAACGTTAACAATAGTTGCATTAATAGTAGTTGCGGTACTTTTACTTTTTACTGAAAAAGTATTATATTAAGCAATAACTTTTCACTTTCACTTAAGTACATTTTTTAGTGTGTTCTTTACTCTACTTTTACTTAAGTATTGAAATATACAGTTATTTTTACTTTTACTGACCTAAACTTTTGAACAACACTGCTCAGCTTGTTCTTTCTTTTGACCCAAATAATACAAAGGCCGCTGTCAACAAAGGCACACTGTCTAAATGGCTTGCAGACTACATTTTCTACACTTATGCCCAGGCAGATTTGACTCATGAGGGTCATGTCCTAGCTCACAATGTCAGAGCTATAGGAGTGGCAGTAGCTCACTCCAGAACAGCCTCCATGGAGGAAATTTGCAGAGCTGCAACGTGGATGGCTATTCGTACATTCACAGCTCACTACTGTTTGGAAAAGGGCTCTTGATGTGACAGTAGGATTGGCCAGAATCTCTTTTGTGATTAAAAGCTAACTCCATCCCCCTTAGGCTCATTGTCTTTTCTATCCTAGGCTACCTTCCAAAAAGAATATAAAAGAGGTAAAAATACACAAAAGACTAATTGTCATCTAAAATATGTTGGTGTCTCTCTCTCTCTCTGTTGAAGACAGCATGTAGCTAGGGAGTCCCATGCTGTGAGAACTTGCTATCCTGCCTGTCTTCAGAGAAAACCAAATTACTTACCTGTAGCAGGTGTTCTCCTTGAACAGCAAGATATGAATCCTCACGTATCCACCCACCTTCCAAGATGTATTCTACTCAAGCTGGATAACTAGACTGAGGTGGTCAAGTGTGACAGTGGCAGTGCGGGAAGTTGAGCACATACACAGTGAAGCATCTGAAAAGCTTCTAATACACACTAGGCTGGAGAAATGTTCCTTTGCAGGCTCCATCAATGACACTCATGTAGAAGTAGAAAGGACTTGTATCTATGGATACACCTGCTAGAGTTAAGTACCTTGGTTTTATGGTAGCATGATGGTATTACTAATTCTTTCTTTTGAAGAATGTCCTAATGTACATTTTGATTTATTATGTTGTTATTGTACATGTCATACATGAATACTGCAAGGTGCTTGAGTTCATGCTTACTGGAATGTAATGAATTTAGGGCAGTTCCATTTAGTAAGTACAGTACAGTCTCGATTACCAGACCTTCGCTAATCCGACCATCTGGCATATCCAACAGACCCCCCCCCCCCCCCCCCCCCCCAGTGATATCGCATTTATTTCTATTACAAATCTTAGAATAATTTTTGAAAATCAGGAACTCTATACCTTTTTTGAGGGGTTTATGCAGTGTTTTCCATATTATCCGACTTTTTACTTATCCAATAATAGGTTTGGCCCATTTAAGTCAGATAATCAAGATTATACTGTATGAGCAAATGTATCTGGATCATTTCAGTACTAAACAGAAATTGAAAGATCCTGGATAGTGCAAATGTGTTTTGCACATGGAATCCAGCTAGGATTTGGGATGTCTAGGTGAATTGCAGAGTTTTTCTTTCTGAAATACATCTAAATAAACTGGAAAATGCATTTGTATATCCAGTTGGAACCACCAATGGGAACAACTACTTTTAGTAAGTAGCACATTCAGAAAAAGAATAGCATCACTCAGGGTTTTAAACTTCTAAGTAATAGTTCTAATACATATGTTATTGTGTTAGGTGCTCATTTTCCAGTCTGTTCCCCGGATTCAATAAAGGTCATCCAAATTTGAACGTGTATTCCATATTTATTTATTTATTTATTTGCTGCATTTGTATCCCACATTTTCCCACCTCTTTGCAGGCTCAATGTGGCTTACATTATGCCGCAATGACAATTGTCATTGACGGTATGAGAAGAACAGAGTATTGTTACAATTAAGGTACATTAGATATCAAGAAAATTAGAAGTAAAGAAATAATTATTACATATCAGATATGCAAAATGTAGTGTACAGTATAGTGTTAAATAATGACAGTATGATTAAAGTAACCAGATTAGGAGTTCAATGTTGATTAGTTCTAATACAAATGTAATAGTGAGTCTTTTATCTAGTTTTATGTGCAAACTAGTTAGTTAATGAGCCATTAACAATCAGTTATAGATGTTAATTGTCACTCAGTAGGACTTACACATTGTGCTGTTGTATAACACTGGGTGCCTCAATATCATAGCGTACAATTCAAAAGGCATGGCCATGGTCGGGGTATGGGTGAGTCAGCGGCGTTCCCAGAAATTAGGTGCAATTAGGCTAATTTCCATCAGGTTTCAGCAGGTGTAAGTCCTTACGCCCAAAGTTGGGCATGGGAATTGGCACTTTGCGCTAAGTGACCTTTATAGATTTGGTGCTTAGGTGTGGATTTTAATAGCATCTAACTATGTGTGTGCTGGTGCTTACATGCAAAAGTGCTGGATTTTAAAAAATTGGATGCCCAAAACACTGTTTCCTCTAAGCTGAGTGGGGGTCCGTCACCTACAGTCCTACCAGTGGGAGGTGCTGTTTCACTATCACATTTTCAGTAGTGAGGGACAGGCAAGCTCTGCCTATCTCTGTGATTGAAAACACAATATTGAACCACCACCGCCCACTGGCAGCAATGCAGTTGGAGGACTCCTGCTCAGCTTAGAGGGGTCCAAGAAAAATTAAACACTAAGGAGTAAATATTCAGTCAATAGCAGTAAGCAATTTTTTAGCTGGGCCCCCGGCCTTTGACTTGGTGCTGCTGAATATCCCCTTTTAACTGCCTATCTGGTTAAATGCCACTGAATTTCAGTGGATAGACCTTCATGGATGATTTAACCAGCCAGGAGGCTATCCTGCCCAGTTAAATATCTTTGAATATCGACCCCCCCCCCCCCCCCAAGTGCAATTTTGAGATGGTTTTAAGCACTATGATGTCAGTTTTTAGTAGGAACTTGAAAGTGCTTTTTGAATGTTTTGCTCCATAGCCTTTCAGTCACTGGTGCAAAGCACAAGTTCAAATGAGAAGCTGACTGACATGCCTGCTCCAGTGCAGGTGAAAATGCAAGTGCCCAGACTTTTAAAGTATATGCGGCCGATATTCAGTGCTATTTAACTGGCCAGAAATTGCCACTGACCAGTTAAATAGCACTTCAGTGCCTAACCGCTAATATTCAGCACGAGATAACCGATTATCTCCGCTGAGTATTGCTAGCTATCACCAAAAAGATAATCGGCAATATTCAGCGCTGATCGGCTAAGTTTAGCAGCCAAATCGGATCACCTAAATAGCAGCCCTATCTTTGGCCACTATAAAACCAGCCAGTGCTGAATAGTGACATAACTGGTTAAGTTTCAGCCGCCCCCCCCCCCCCCAGATATTCAGCTCCGGTCACCGGAAATGGCCCAGCATTGAATATCTGGGGTTAGGGCCAATCGCGGCACATAGACAGGCTGCTTGAATATTAGCCTCTATGTGTATCGCCATTGTAAAATCTGAAATGCACACAAACTATTCCAGCCCACCAAAAAAACACACACAGTTGCATACGATATGCCCCCCCCCCTTATAAAATGTGCATGCTGTGGAGCTGCACATGTAAAGAGTGGCTTTTTAAATAATAGCGATTAAGACATATAAAAGTTGTGCAAAATGAGCACCTGAGGGAGCAGTTTTGAAACTCTGAGTGAGGGGCATTGCAAGTCCTGTATACATGTGATGTCTTTCCTCTGGACTAAATCTGTCCCTTTTCAGTCAGGGTAAAAATACTTACATGGTGACCATCACAAGTACTTTCACCAGATTTGAGGGGAGGGAGTGAATTTTCAGCTGTTCTTTTTCAACAAATAAACAAGCTATTTAGCTGTAGAAAAAGTGTGATAATTACTCTGTAAAGGGCCAGACACAGCAGAACCTCTTGATTTGCGAGAGCAGGGGTGGGCATCCTTTATACACAGAGGGCCCCCCTGAATGTCAGTAATATCCATAGCAGGCCACACCATTATATAATGTTGGAACCAGAAATGAACAGAGCTCTATAGACCACCTCTAATAAATACACAGGTAAAAATGTAACTAAAATGATGGAAACAAACTGCTAGAGTGGCTATTCTGAAAATAGGTGTGAAATATGGTGCAAAAACACTGGTTAATTACCGTATATACTCATCTATCAATTGAGTGCAGTTTTGGGACTAAAAATGGCCAAACGTGTTGTGAGCTGTGCATAAGTCGATGCCAGAAACATGTTCCTCTTTGCTGCACCCTTCTCTCTCACACACACAGACAGCATGTCTCTCTGCTGCACACCTCTCACTCCCCAAACACAGGCAGCATATCCTGATTTTTTTCAATACATGTAACCATCATGCCCTACTGACATGCACCCAGTATATCTCTCTGCTGACCCCCTCCCCCCCCCCCGATACATACAACCACTATATCTGCCTCCCACACATACATCCAAGCGTATCTGTTTTTTCACTGCCCACGTATACATAGCACATTCCTCTCAAACACCCATATAAAGCCAGCACATATGGTACCTCTGCATTAACCCCTCCTCTTGCAGCACTTTTCCTTCTCTGGCTTCTCACACAGCTGGTAGTTTTTATCGTTGGTCCCCTCTCCACTCCCTCCCCCTGCCTTCTACCTTTAAACATCTATTCCATAGAGCAGCAGCACACCTAGGCTGAGTGTGGTCAGCTCTGGAGTGCTCCCTCTGACTCAACTTCCTGTTTCCACATGGACGGGACAGGTCAGAGGGAGTTCTCTGGAGTAGACTGCAGGCGGCCTAGATGTACTGGCGCACTGTGACTGCTCTATGGAAGATAAGTTTGAAGGTATAATTGGTGGGGGAGGGGTGCTGAACCACAGGTTGTAGGAGGGAGAGAAGTTGAGGGAGAGATTCTGGATCGTGCCACCAAAAGGGGTGGGGAGTGGAATTAATTTTCTAAGCACTACAGGGTGTTACCCAGAGATAAGGTGACCCTGCTTTTTTAAATGCTTTATAGAGCATACATTTCTCAAATTTTAGACAAGTATGTATGGTATATTTTCTGTGTATACTTCCCATGGTCTTGCAGGCCACATGAAATTCAGTGGCACTCCCCATTTGGCCCATTGGCCTCATGGTTGCTATGCTAGAGGAAAGGGAGATTGGTTTAGTGAAGTTACTAGTTTGATGTAGGCTATTCACTAGTTTTTACCAGTATGTTAAATGCTTTTTCTTTGTTTAAAATATAAAGGATCCTTGTTCATTACGTTTTCTTTTCTTGTAGGCCCTACCTTATGTCTGCCTTTTGATAGCTATGCTGTTTTTCATATATGCAATCATTGGGATGCAGGTGAGGATATAAATCATTTACTTCACATGTTTAAGTTACTGTGGTAATCCAGTACTACTTTCATTGCTCCCATCAGGGCCAGTCCAAGACAATTGGGCACTCTACATGAACCTTCAGTTTTACAACCCCTCTCCCTCTCACCAATTATCTTTCAGGCCTCTAGTTCTTCTCCCATCCTTCCCAAGATTTTGATAATTAAACTCAAGAATCATGATTGTTCCAAAACAACCATATAAAAAAAAAAATCCACAAATAGGGGGTATTTTTCACATACACTTTTTATCAGCAGCATGGATTAAGGAGATGTCACTTCTTTGCTTTTTTAACCGAAGGTAACGGTGTAAATTGGTGGTGGGGGAGGGAGGGACTGGAGTCCCAAAATGATGACCAAGGATTTTAATGCAAAGGAAGTGTGGCACTTTATTTTTCTATTTATTTTCTCCTCCTCAGTGCCCCTTTAAAATATGGAGGCTACATGAAGTCCTCAGTTACATCAATGCTAGGAAAATCACCAAGGGATCCATTACACTGCCATATTTGAGTATTATACTTTACCAAATCCTATGCCAATTTTCTAGTAGTAAAACAGCACAATAACTCTTTATTTTGCTGTACCTTAGTAAATAGTCCCAATGTGCATTAAACTTCATTAATTAATTATTTCAGACTGGTAAATGTACCCCTTAGCCAGCTAAGGGGTGCTTTTACAAATGCATGCTTACCACAGCATTAAAGGGCTTGCCACAGGGCGTTCTGAGGTATCCCATGGTAATTTTGAAATGTAACTGCACAAATTGTGTGTAAAAAAGAAAGAAAAAATTATTTTTATTTTTTCACCAAGGGGGCGTGTCTGGAGCAGAGAGTGAGCACGGCTCCACTAATCGGCGCATCGGCATTCCTGCACACTAACTGATTAACGTGTGATTAGCTCATGAGTCCTTACCACCTACAAAATGGGTGGTGGTAAGGGCCCATGCACTAATGGCAACATTAGCACATGGTCTTTAATTTCCAAATTGGCCATTTTCTGACTATGGAAAAAGTGGCAGCGTGCGGGAAAGATCCACGTAAGGGCACACTAAGGCCACTTTTTGCCGCAGCTTTGTAAAAGGACTCCTAAATTTATCTTCCTAAATGCTGTTAAATGTAACCTCGTATTCAGCCACAACTGCAAATTGGTTTATAAAATGATTCCAGGGGTTATATGCTATTTGGTATGTCCACGAAAATATTGCGCAGTTCATAAAGGCCCTATTTATTAATGGGTAGCATATAATAATGCTGTTATCACAAGCTAAATGTTAGTAAATAGGGGCCAAAAGGTGTTATACTGTATAGCAGTATTCTTCAGTGCAAGGCCTGGGGGCCAGTGGTGACCCCTGGAGACTTCAGTGGTGGCCCCCCACCATTCTAGGTTTCTTTTTTTCTCTACTTTCTACCTCTCTACTCAACCTTGGGTTGGAAAGGAGGAGGGGGATGGGGGGAAGACCTACATCCTTGATGAACAAGGAATTCTTCAATAGACAAAGGGAATTGCATTTGGAAATACCAACCTCCTTTGGATATCCCCAATGAAAAGTTTAAAAGCAGGCTGGTGGGGATGGACGTCAAACCCACACTGGTCAGCAATGCCAAAGCTCCACATGGAAAGATATTTGGTGGCTCTCCTTCAGCTTGTTTGGATCCAAAGCGACCCCAACTTAAGAATTAATGAAGACCACTGCTGTTCTTGTGGCGGCCGCTTGTGTTGCTTTACAGAATGAGACTGAGACATTCTGTTGTGGAGCTGATATATAGCTTGTGGCGGTCAGCATTTTTTAATGTGCTGACGGTCACAGGCTGTAATAGACCTGGATATTCAGTGTCACACCTTTCTGGGTACCTGGCACTGAATCGTATCACTCAGCAACATTGTCTGGCAGTACCTTCCTTCCATTGTATTAGACTGGATACTATTTGGATTCACATTTATAGTGTAATGGCCCCCACCTTGTGAATTTCCCTACCCTTAACACTAAGATCAGAGTCTTCACATACTACATTTAAATTAGAACTATAAACATTCTTATTTCGGGATGCCTCTCCCTCCTAAAGCCTTGGTGAGGGAGGGAGGGACTGTTGCTCTTGTCAAACCATTTATGCTTCCCTGTTTTGCCTGCCCCTGGGGAACAAGACACCTATTGCCAGCTGTCCTCCTTGAATGGATGATTTGTTTTTCTTTCTCCTGTAATGTTTCCTACTTGTCTGATCTTTTTCTGGCACTTCCTTGACATTAATGTAATTCATTTCTCCCCCCCCCCCCCCCCCCCCTTATGATTTTAACTTTGTACACCATTCAGATAGTATGCTCCAGGGCGGTATATCAAGGTTAAATGAAACTTGAATATCTGGGACATTTGTAGCCAGTATTCTGTGCTGATACCTGCATGGTCAGGTTAGTTATCCTGGTACTAAAACTGATATTAGCAGGGCCCGAATAACTTTCAAGTCTACCCCAACCCTGTCCCCAAACTGCCCCAGGGCTAATCAGATAATGCCGTGGTGGTCAGAGCGGTTATTCAGCGGCATTCTCCAGTTATGTGCCACTGAATATCGATGCCTGAGCCGGTCAGCTCTATTTAACCAGGCAGGACACTCCTACCCACTTAAAAAATGCAGAATGTTGACCTCTGTGTTTTTATCAGTCATTTATGCAGATATTTGTTTTAGGTTTTTGGGAATATCCGTCTAGACGAGAACAGCCACATTAACCGTCACAATAATTTTCGTAGCTTTTGGAGTTCGCTGATGCTTCTTTTCAGGTAAATCAAATGCATTTGCACTTCTATTTATTTATTTATTTATTTATTATTTTGCTTTACATGCAGTTTCCCAAGAAAACAAGCATAACACACAAGAACAGACAATACATTGCCACACAAATAAAATACTGAGGAGAAACAACTGCAGGAAATTAAAAAAAACAAAACAAAAAACAATGTAAGCCTGAGACCCCAATTTAGAGAGATCAAGAAAAAGAAATAGGAGACAAAGGAGAATCACAGGTACCTCCATAAAGGAAAAGGAAGTTAGTACTGACTAGTAAAAAAGCCCCGTTTCTGATGCAAATGAAACGGGGGCTAGCAATGTTTTCTTCTGTGTGCATGTGGGAGTGTGTGTGTCCCTGCCCTCTGGCCTCTCTCCCCTCCCCCCTCTGAGTCCTTCACTGTTACAGAGCCAGCCATTTGATTTCATGCTCTGCTGTTTTCCTTCTCTGACTGTGTTACAGAGAGGGCGGGGCAGACACTCATAGGGAAACCGGATATCTCGCCCCCTTCACACTTCCGGCTGGAGGCTTCATAGAACGTTGGTTTTGCCTTTTATATAGAGAGATATGTATCAATCTAAGGGACCCTTTTACTAAACTGCGGTAAAAAGGGCCCTGCGCTAGCGGCAAGGCCGTTTTTGTCACGCGCTGAGGCCCTTTTCTACTGCAAAGGATATAAAGGCCAAAAAAAAGACATGGCCATGCAGAAAGATTTTACTTACCACATGATCATGTGGGGGGAGCATTTAAATCCCCCCATTGAGGTGGTGGTTAGGGCTCCTGTGCTAACCCACAGTAACCGGTAAGCCATGGCACTGCCCGGTCACCACCGGGTAACTGTTGCGCTAAAAAATAGGGACCTATTTTCCCTAGCGCGGGAAATGGCATGCTCTGGGGCTGGAACTACCGCCGGCGCCCGCATTGGACTGACGGTAGCTCCATATTGGTGCACGGTAAGCCTACTTATCGCATGGCCATTTCTTTTCCTCAGAAGTATCACTATACAGAACTAGCAAGTAACATTAATTTGCTAAAAGTAAAAAAAAATGCAAGATGGAAAAAGGACTTCAGTGGCTCAGGTCACATCGGAAATGAACCTTGGACTATTGACCTGCCTTACTTCTTCATTACTGCTTCAGATAAGTACCTGGGAGAATTTGGTTAGAATTGGACTCTATTGAAAAAAGATAAAATTGTTAAAAAAATTTAAAAATTGTACAATTAAGTACAGGAGGTTTTTTTTAGGACTAATGAAGAAGTAAGGCAGGTCATTAGTCCAAGTTGCATTTCAGATGTGACCTGAGCCACTGAAGTCCTTTTTCCTCCTTGTATTTTTTTACCTGTAGCAAATTAAATGTTACTTGCTAGCTCAGTATAGTGATATTTTCTGAGGAGCAAATAAAACCAGTACATATAGTTGTTTTCCTCCAAAATAGCCAGTCTTTCACCTGCTGCAGCAAGAGGGGGGCCTCAGTGCATGTTAAAAACACACTGATGCTAGCGCAGGCCCCCTTTTACCACAACTTAGTAAAAGGATCCCTGGGTGCCTTAACTTCTCTTCTACCTCCCAATTTCTCTACAGCACCTGAAGATAGATAAAAAGTCCTTGTTAAGAGAGAAAGGGATTCTTTATGTATTCTTTAGACAGGCACATCCAAAAATGATCTTCTACTGTAACAACAAAAGAGTAAATGAACATAGCAGTGTGGACATATTTAGGTAGGAGGAATTCTGCTCTTTGGTGTTTACATATGGTATGTTTTGACTTTAGAAGTGCGACAGGAGAGGCCTGGCAGGAGATTATGCTGTCTTGTTTGAGCAACAAAGGCTGCGAACCAGACACCACGGCACAGTCTGGCCAAAACGAGAATGAGCGCTGCGGGACAGAACTAGCATATGTTTATTTTGTGTCATTCATCTTCTTCTGTTCCTTCTTGGTAAGGATGTGAAAAATGGCACTTTTCATTTTGAGAATACCTTCAGGAATGGTTAGAAAAATGTGTATGTTTACTAATAAGCCATGACAGGATTGGGTGTTTAAAATATCTTGTTGGATATAATCAAACCCTCTTAACCAAACTTAAACTTGCATTGATATCTGAGTGACACATAATATATTAATGGGATAAATTTTCAGTAATCCACTTTGCTGCAAACTCATGCACATCATTTCAAACATGCACCGAGCAACTCATTTTTCAAACACAGGTACAAATATAAATTAGACAAAGGGACTTGATACATCACCTTTCTGTGGTTACAATCAAAGCGGTTTACATATTATATACAGGTACTTTATTTTGTCCCTGGGGCAATGGAGGGTTAAGTGGCTTTCCCAGAGTCCCAAAGAACTGCAGTAGGAATCAAGCCCAGTTCCCCAGGATTAAAGTCCGCTGCACTAACCACTAGGCTACTCCACTCACAAATTAGATGTTTGTGCAGTCAAATATATGTGCATGTGATGCAAGATATTTATGAGACTGATATTTCTGAAAATGGATGCATATAATTTCAAATGTCTAATGTAGCAGACCTGCTGAATATATAGGTGCACGTGGAATGTTGCTACTAATTGGGTTTCTGCCTTTTGGAAACAGGATAGTGGGCTAGTTGGACCATTGGTCTGACCCAGTATGGCTATTCTTACGTTCTTATGTAACATCAGAAGTAGACGTGTCTTAAACTTTCTTCTTATGTAGCACAGCTAGATGTACAATATATACAGTCTGAGCCAGATCCACACTAAGATGGAATTCTGTAAATGGGCCCTTTAATGAATACTAGCTTAGCGTCCTTCTCATGCCTAACTTTGGGCACGAGCACTTATGCCTGCCTAAAGCTGATGCTCATGCCCAAATCATTGCAGTTAGGCGCACAAATGCAGGTATTCTATAACATTGTGCCTAATTTCTAGGAATGCCCCTGACCTTCCATGGACATACCCCCTTTGGAGTTTCACATTATTAAATTTAAGTGCACCTGTTATAGAATAGGGCGTATGACAGATCTGTGAATAACTCCTAATTACTACCAATTAAGTGTTAATTCCAATAATTGATTGTTAGCAGGGGTGGCCCAAGGCAATCTGCCACCTGAGGCAGAGATGAGATGCCTTCCTACTCCCGCCCTCACCCGGCCATGGTCTGGTATCTTCCCCCTTCCTTCCTCAACCGTCTTCCCTGTGTTTTATCTTCTTTTTTTCCTTTCCAAAATGCGTCAGCGGCAGTGATTCCCATAGGCTGCTCTGCCGCCAGCACTGGCCTCTTCGCTCTCTACTGAGGAAACAGGAACTTATGTCAAGAGGTTGGTGCTGGTGGCAGGGAAGCCTATGTGAATCGCTGCTGCTGCCACCTTTTGGAAAAGAGAAAAAGAAGGCAAATGCGGGGAGAAGGTTGAGGAGGGAAAGGTGGAGGTCTGCCCCATGGAGTGTGCCGCCTGAGGCCCCCACCTAATGGTAGGGCTACCACTGATTGTTAGCACCTACTTGACTAATTAGTTTATGTGTGCATCCGGGATCTGCGCCCAAATTTGTGTGACCCATGCAGAATCCAGAGGTTAATGTCTAAATATTGCTGCTCACACATCCATATTATATGTGGAATTTCAGTACCACTGGAATGCCCCAAACCTCACTCACTTAGGGCTGTAAATTCTGGATGCCTGTTATATTCCTGGTAGGGGTCTATTCTGTAAAGGAACATAGGTACCTCCTTTCCTTTATAGAATACTAGTGTAACAGTGAAAATACACACCTATAATTTAGGTGCAAGCTCTTAATGGTATAAGTACTATATAGGTACCTAAGTGTCAGAACTTAGGGTATTCTGTAAGTTACAAATGTGTGAGTCCTGCCTATGCTTCACCCATGTGTTCACATACCTGTGAAATACATGCTGTATAAGATACACTTTATTTACAAAATAGTGTTTAGGTGGAATTTTGGCATATTTATGCATATGTATTCACATATATGAGTATATGTAATTCTAATGACATACACTTGTAACTGTTCACTCATGTATAACTTTTCATTTTTATTCTTTCCAACCCAATGGAATATTGGAAAGAAATTATACATAACCCCTTGGATTCTATATATGTGCACGCAAAGTAATTGATCAGTGAGCCCTTAACTAGCAATAATTGGGTGCTAACAACCAACAATTGCAGTTAATTGGCATCAATTAGAATTTGCGCACAGAACTGGCTGCGTGCTATTCTATAAGGCTCAGCATCTAACTCTCATAATGATATCTGAAAAGTGGGCATGGCCAGGGGTGTGTCAGGGGTGTTTCAAAACATTGTATGTGGATTACAGTTGGGTGCTGGCATTTACACCTGCTTTTAGCAGGCATAAGTACGGTGCCAAAAATTAAGCCCCGGATCTGCACTGAACTCTGTTCTATAAAAAGCAGCATCTATTGAATTTGCTCCAAAGGGTCAAGAATGTCTGTCCATCTGTCTGTGTAAATACCTCCCTGAAAACTTAATGAATGCTACCAAATTTAGCATGGTAGAAAAATTGGGGGAAAAAAACACATTAACTTAAAAAATGGGCCAAATCAGACTGAAGATTCCAGAATTCCCCCCCCCCCCCCAAAAAAAAGGCTTAGTTTAATTCCGTGGATGAAGAAGTTTCAGCAACTACAAAATAGAAACACTGATATATTAAACATAGTTCTCAGAAAATTGCTCCTTTTAAGCTGCCTCTCCATTTTTCTCTACTCTTCTGGTCACAGGAAAACACATGACCCACAGAACCACCAAACATATACACACACATATATGAACGTATATTCATACAGATACACATACGCCCATATGTAGAGATGCACTGAGTGCTGAACACACACATAAATGGTCATACTCACAAGTACATACATATTTATACACATATGCACACAAACACGCATATACACACATACATATATACAGAAGTATGCACAACAGATACACAGGCACCTTCACATTCAGATATAATCTCAGAGCTGCCAAGTTACCCATTCCAGGAGGGAGACTCTTTCGCCGGTCCTGGTTTTAAACTTACATCCCAAAGCAGTGTGGGACTCGTAGTCCATGATTCTATCCATTGAAATCAGTGCTGCAGGTACCATAATGCACCAGGATGAGGTTGGCAGAAATCCAGGACCGGCCAAACAGTCTCCCTCCTGGAATTGGTAACTTGGCAGCTCTGTAATCTTCATGCTTTCCTCACCATGAATCCCAATTCTGTTGGCTAAGTTATTGAAAACGCACCTGTTCGAAGAGACTTTCAATAAAAATCCTCCTTAATGACTTGATTCCATTCTATATCTAAACCAACTAATTTGATTATGTTAATCACATTATCACTATTGGTCATTATATCTTACCTGTTTTATTTTGTGTTATGTAAATAATTCTGCTGACCTATCTACCTAATTTTTTACACAGTAATATGTTAAATTAGACCACACCTCTTACTCTGTTTATGATTATACCTTTTGCAACATAGTGTAAGCCACATTGAGCCTGCAAATAGGTGGGAAAATGTGGGGTACAAATGCAGCAAATAAATAAAAATAAATTATCTCTTAGGGATGTGTATTCATTTGACACATTGTCAACCTTCCTCAAAATTTTTAGTGTATACAAAATTGATTTAACATATGTTAAGAAGGTCATGGATTTGATATATCACCTTTCTGTGGGTACAACCAAAGCGGTTTACATACATTGTATTCAGGTACTTTCTCTGTCCCTTGTGGGCTTTGTTTTGTACCTGGAGCAATGGAGAGTTACGTGACTTGCCCAGAGTCACAAGAAGCTGCGAACTGAATCCAATTCCCCAGGTTCTCAGCCCACTGTACTAATCATTACTCCTCCACTCCACATGTGTACAATTGGTTTGTATGTGCTACACAGTTTTAACATGCATTTAAAAACATTATTAAAATGAATGTGTGAAACAAACTAAGAAGTAGTCAACAAATTAGTGAGAAAAGACCAAAGAAACTGAATACAGAAGAGGGGGAGATATGATAGAGGTATCTAAAATAATGAGTGAAGTGGAACGGGCAGATGTGAATCTCTTGTTTACTCTTTCCAAAAACACTAGGACTAGGGGGGCACTCAATGAAGCTACAAAGTAGTAAATTTAAAATGAATCAGAGAAAATATTTCTTCATTCAACGTGTAATTAAACTCTGGAATTCGTTGCCAGAGAATATGGTAAAAGCAGTTAGCTTAGTGGGGTTTAAAAAAGGTTTGGATAGCTTCCTAAAAGTCCATAAGTCATTATTAAAATGGGGGAAATCCACTGCTTATTTCTAGGATAAGCAGCATAAAATGTATTGTACTGTTTTGGGATCTTGAGAGGTACTTGTGACCTGGATTGGCCACTGTTAGAAACAGGATACTGGTCTTGATGGAGCTTTGGTCTGTCCCAGTATGGCAACACTTACGTACTTATGAGAAGTTTTGGCCTGTGCACATCTCTACTGGGCTGGCTCTCAATGATTCAGACATGTATTTTATTTTATGTGCTGTAAATTCTACTGTGAAACTTAGGGAACAATTCTATGAGTGGGCACCACTTTTTAGGTACCCCGAGGATGCATGCTGAGAGCCTCTTCCATAGCAGTATCTAAGCATTCAGATTCCATTATAGTGCAATCCAAAAATCTAGATGCCTGCAGTTCCACCATCCATAAACCTTGTGTAAATGCATGAGCCTAAATGCAGCAAGGGCATGCAAAGCTTATAGTATTCTGTAAGTTACATGCCTAAGTGGAGCAGGGCCACTGAGAGGGAGGGTAGGGGGGACAAGATTCCCCCAGACCCAGCCTCCAAGGGGGGCCCGGCGCTGGGGTCTGTCTGTCTCCTGCTCCTGACGGGACCCGGGTGATCATGTCCCAACAGGAGGAGGAGAGAGAAAACTCCGCTGCAAGGCCCCTCTTAGAGGCTGGGGAGGAGCAGACACAGGGCTTCAGGGTCTCTGGTTTGGCTGCTGGGGGTCCCCAAGCCCCGCCAGCAGAAGTCTTCCACCAGCACTATTCTCCGCTGCATTGCCTGCCCTGCAGCTGTTTTTCCTCTCACGTCGTACAAGGTATGTGAAGTTGCAGTGGGGAGCAGGGAGGTGGGGTTAAAATATGCCCCTCCCTCCACACTTTGTGCTCTGGCCCCCCTCTGGCTATTCAGTGGTCTGGGGGGTGGGGGGGGGTAGCAGCGGTGGTGCTTGTGGGGGCTTGCCACGGGCCCAGCTCAGTCTCTCTGCAACCCTGAGTGGGAGACACATCCATGTCCCACCCCACTCCACCCATGTGAATGCCTTCTTGCATTTACACGCTATGCCACATACAGTGGGGGAAATAAGTATTTGATCCCTTGCTGATTTTGTAAGTTTGCCCACTGACAAAGACATGAGCAGCCCATAATTGAAGGGTAGGTTATTGGTAACAGTGAGAGATAGCACATCACAAATTAAATCCGGAAAATCACATTGTGGAAAGTATATGAATTTATTTGCATTCTGCAGAGGGAAATAAGTATTTAATCCCTCTGGCAAACAAGACCTAATACTTGGTGGCAAAACCCTTGTTGGCAAGCACAGCGGTCAGACGTCTTCTGTAGTTGATGATGAGGTTTGCACACATGTCAGGAGGAATTTTGGTCCACTCCTCTTTGCAGATCATCTCTAAATCATTAAGAGTTCTGGGCTGTCGCTTGGCAACTCGCAGCTTCAGCTCCCTCCATAAGTTTTCAATGGGATTAAGGTCTGGTGACTGGCTAGGCCACTCCATGACCCTAATGTGCTTCTTCCTGAGCCACTCCTTTGTTGCCTTGGCTGTATGTTTTGGGTCATTGTCGTGCTGGAAGACCCAGCCACGACCCATTTTTAAGGCCCTGGCGGAGGGAAGGAGGTTGTCACTCAGAATTGTACGGTACATGGCCCCATCCATTCTCCCATTGATGCGGTGAAGTAGTCCTGTGCCCTTAGCAGAGAAACACCCCCAAAACATAACATTTCCACCTCCATGCTTGACAGTGGGGACGGTGTTCTTTGGGTCATAGGCAGCATTTCTCTTCCTCCAAACACGGCGAGTTGAGTTCATGCCAAAGAGCTCAATTTTTGTCTCATCTGACCACAGCACCTTCTCCCAATCACTCTCGGCATCATCCAGGTGTTCACTGGCAAACTTCAGACGGGCCGTCACATGTGCCTTCCGGAGCAGGGGGACCTTGCGGGCACTGCAGGATTGCAATCCGTTATGTCGTAATGTGTTACCAATGGTTTTCGTGGTGACAGTGGTCCCAGCTGCCTTGAGATCATTGACAAGTTCCCCCCTTGTAGTTGTAGGCTGATTTCTAACCTTCCTCATGATCAAGGATACCCCACGAGGTGAGATTTTGCGTGGAGCCCCAGATCTTTGTCGATTGACAGTCATTTTGTACTTCTTCCATTTTCTTACTATGGCACCAACAGTTGTCTCCTTCTCGCCCAGCGTCTTACTGATGGTTTTGTAGCCCATTCCAGCCTTGTGCAGGTGTATGATCTTGTCCCTGACATCCTTAGACAGCTCCTTGCTCTTGGCCATTTTGTAGAGGTTAGAGTCTGACTGATTCACTGAGTCTGTGGACAGGTGTCTTTCATACAGGTGACCATTGCCGACAGCTGTCTGTCATGCAGGTAACGAGTTGATTTGGAGCATCTACCTGGTCTGTAGGGGCCAGATCTCTTACTGGTTGGTGGGGGATCAAATACTTATTTCCCTCTGCAGAATGCAAATAAATTCATATACTTTCCACAATGTGATTTTCCGGATTTAATTTGTGATGTGCTATCTCTCACTGTTACCAATAACCTACCCTTCAATTATGGGCTGCTCATGTCTTTGTCAGTGGGCAAACTTACAAAATCAGCAAGGGATCAAATACTTATTTCCCCCACTGTATGTGTGCCTTTACAGAATAGCACTTAGCTGCAATGCTGCCACTTAGAGGCATAAGTGTACACTTAACCACAAAAGTGGTGGTATTCTGTACGTTTACATGTGGTATGTAAATCCTGGCATATAGCTTTCTTAGCAGTTGCTATGTATAGTAACACCTACTCCTTAATGCTATAAATTGCGCATGGAAATTTGGGCGTGTGCCCAATTTGCACAAGTAATTTAATTGAATAACTAGCTAATTAGCACCAATAATTGGCTTTTTAACAAAATATTATTGGCACTGATTAAATTTAATTGGAATTTACGCATGTGAATTTGGGCGCAGGATCCACACCTAAATTTTACATGAGTTTAAAAAAGAAGGAGTGCGAATATGGGGGAGAGTCATGGGTGGAACAGGGGCATTCCTAGCATTTATGTGCATTGTTATAGAATAAGGGGGATACGCACCTAATTTAGTGCTTACGTGCAGAAATTGTGCCTAATCTATAAATCATGCCTAACTTTATGTGTCTTATGAAATGGCGCTTTTTTCGTGCCATATGTAGAATTCACCCCCTAATGACTGAGCCATGTAGTTTGCTAGTGGATGTTGTATGAATACTGTCTACTAGTGGTACAGAAGCACAGTAATACCTGCTGCCTGGGGGCAATGACATGCCATGATTAAACTGCATTTACTTTTTATTTACTTATTGCAAATTTATATTCCACCAATTATGAAGTTCTAGGTGGATTCCAGTAAGATATTGACATGAAAATGACAAACAGTAGAAAAATCACACTTTGTTTCATTTTATATCCTTTCCAATCCAATAGAATGATCTGCTCTCTTCTCTCTTTTTTCCCCCTCCCTTTTTCTTCCTCTTTCTTACACTCTCACACTCTCATTCTTTGAAACCTTTCCTTCAGATGCTGAATCTTTTTGTGGCTGTAATCATGGATAATTTTGAATACTTGACTCGCGATTCCTCCATTTTGGGGCCTCATCACCTTGATGAATTTGTGCGCATCTGGGCAGAGTATGACAGAGCTGCATGGTATGTGTAAACATTTTGATCTCCTTTTTTAAAGATTTTTTTTTAGAGCGCACCTGATTACAATGTATGAATGATTCACTACTCAGAGAAGGGGGCATGGGATAGAGATACAGTGCAGATCACAAATACTCATGGTTAATTGGGAATAATCTGGTTACCCCTTGGTATGCTCAGAAAACAGCATATGTACAGACTTTCTAAACTTTAATCCCATGAGTTCTTCCATGACATGCAAAACTTGCATTCATACAAGCATCATGGATATACCTTCAAATGGCCATTGATGTGCCCTTGCAAACATGCCATAGATTTGTGGGTTTTCTTTAAATCATTACTTAAACTACAAAGCCCCTTTAAATGATTATCAAATATGTTTGAGTGGCTAAAAGGTCGTCCATGAATGGTTATTCATATGGTCCTGCCATTTCACTGAATTGAGTCCATAGTCAGCCAACTGATATCTGTTTCCTGTGCTGTGATTGAAAATAACTCTACTCATTATGTATTTCATATCTGTTGGACTACAGTATCATTAATGTACCCACTTGCAGCTCTGGAATATTCTTTCAAAGATCATTCATCCTGTCTTTAAAGAGTCAATCTAACTGCCCTTCAACTTTCCTATAATTAAGCATGTTTGAGACTCTATGAGGGTAAAAATGTACAGGTCAATACTCAACCACTGCAATCATCTTTCTTTCAAACATCAGCTGCAGCGGTCAAAAAATATCCTAATAGTGGCTAGCACTGATAAGGTAGGCAGCAGTGGAATCTATCTGGATAGTGGCAATATTCAATCATCTCTCCGGATCCTTAGGACAGCCTCTATCCTAAGTTATTCAGATAAGTCGTGTGAATAGCAGACTGAATATTGCTACTATCCAGACACGTTCTGGGACCGCTCTAGTTCCACCCACGCTCTGCCCTGGCAATATCCACACGTAAGACGATTCTATAACTGGGTGCATACAGCTATGTGCATTTTGTGTTTTTAAGTGCGCAGAAAAGTTTCACTTATGCGTATAAGTGCATTAGTGCTATTCTGTAAGATAAGGGGCTAAATTCAATATATGGTACCAAAAAAATCATCGCTGGAAAAAACCCATTTAAGCATTATTCTATAAGCCGCACCTAAAGTTTGGTGCAATTTATAGAATAATGCATAAGCATTATGGTCGTGTGTAAATTTAGGTGAAACCATTTGCACCAATGAAATTGTGGTACAAATTCCCAAGCCTAAATTTAATAATTGAACAAAATTATTCTGTAATTACACATGTAATTCAAAACCATGTCCCCGTTATGTTCCCTTTCCACGCCCCCTTTTTAGGTCCAAGCATAAATTTTAGGTGCAGATCCAGCGCCTAACTTTACACGTGTAACACCTAATTAAATCTAATTAGTGTCTATAATTGCTTATTAAGCCAATTATTGACACTATTTGTCTCATTCAATTAAATTGCACACACAAATTGGAAACATGCCTAAATTTGTGCACACAATTTTTGGCGACCTTTATAGAGTCGGGGGTTAGTGTATAACTGCAAGAGGGCATACATCTGGATGGAACATGGGAGGGGAATGGGCGTGGTTCCAACTTATGCACACAACCTATAGAATACCATAAATTGCACGTGATTGGCCCACCCATATATGCCTCTTGTTGTCCTGCCATAAATGGCCATGCCTTAATTTAGGTGCATCTATTTGGTTTTACGCTACTGTTCTATAATGGCACCGCATTTAGGCACCTAAAATTGGGCACCTTGTTGTGGAATTGTTCCACTTGTGACATTTAAGGATATTCAGAGTACTATCCAGATAGTGCTGCTGAATATTCTGATCAGCAGCACTTATCTAGATAGCTGGGGCATTACCCAGATATGTTTTTTAAAATATTGGGCCTGTGATTATTTTTTTTTTTTAGTATGGTGCCATGGGATTTGAATTTGTCCCAGAACACTGATTATACCATTGAGACAAAGGATTATCCCCTCTCATACACCAAACTTTACCCCCATCAAGGGTCACTTTCAGGATCCCTTTGATCCCACCATACTTACTCCTCCAAGCATCTAGGGATTTGAACTTGCAACCCTCCAACTCACTCTACCATCAATCCAAAGAAGAAACCTCCTTAACTGAACTAGTAGGATGATTCCAGTCACAGCCAGCCTACTTTTTCATTTCCAGCCACTTTTTATTTCGCCCTTTCACAAACTGCAAAGATCAGTTTGGAATAGTCACTTGTGAAGCAGTGCAGGCTTTCATGGTCATAATGATCTTTAAATGGTCCCTTCTACAGCCCTCCAGGGCCTCCCTCTTGTAATCCAACTTGCAGCTCCTGGGGTCATCATCAACAATCTATCACATATAATTGTGCAAATCCATGAGTTAGAGTTATGTTGTCATTGTCTTTTTCATGGACCATTCCTATGCAGGGAGCCATTAATGTTAGACATAAACCAGAACCTGCCTCAGAGAAGCTGATATAGCACAGAACTCACTGACTACAGTTGAAAAACAAAAGAGGAGGACACTATAAAAACACGTAGGTGAGAACTCTATAAAGTCACGTAAAAAGTAGGTGGAACAAAGGGGTAGGGTAGCGCCAGTTGTATAATGGTATTAGACCATTCCTAACCTGTTATAGTATACTAACACAAAAGCAGCCTTGATTTGCCAATATCTATTCACGACTGCATAGGTCAATAGCAGGCATACGTTGTCGCGCTTTGCAACACACGCAACACATAGCATTCTATAAGTTGTACATTTCACCAGGTGGAATGCCCTTGAGACACTCATACTGTGCCCACAGATACGGCCTACTTGCATTTACATGTTAACCCCCTCATTCCATAAACGTCGCCAAACATTCGCAAATTTGGGCGCGTGCCCACTTTGTGCATGCAATTTAATTGAATAACAAGCCAATTAGTGCCAATAATTAGCTTTTTCACAAGCAACAATTGGCGCTAGTTGACATCAATTAAGTACATAAATTTAGTGTATGTGATCCATTCCTAAATTTTACTTATGTCTCAGAAAGGGGGCATGGAAATGGGAGGGTCATGGATGTTTCAGGGTGGAGCATGGGTGTGGATTCCAGTGACGCATGCAGTTATAGAATAATGGGGTTCCACACGTACATTTAGCCGCAGGTTTTAGCACCACACTTTTGTTGGTGCAAATAGACATGCCTAAATTTACGTGCGACCCCTGCACTAAAACTGTATTTTATAAACCATGCCTATCTTTAGGCACGACTTATAGAATAGCACTTAAGCAGGATTTTTTGGCTCCGATTTTTTAGGCACGATTTATAGAATTCACCCCTAAGCTACATGTTTAGGGAATAGCACCTAACACTTATACACATATTTGCCCCTTAAGGACACCACTCCCACATGTAACTGCTAGTATTCTGTAAACATTGGTGTGCAATTGGAGATTTAATTTAGGCATGCCTTATAGAATTGCCCTTTTAAACTTTACTTGTGTATTGTAAAATATAGAATATATTTTATATTCGTTATTTTATGTCATAAGTCCTCAATAAAATTATTAATTTAAAAATATACTGCAAGGCAGGTGTATCTGTCAGGCAGAGAACTAGTGAGTTGCATTAATTCTTTCTTAGATTAGCAGCAAATTGTTCTAATGGTAAGTGAGTGTGCCCTTAAAATATTGTATTGTTTTCCTTTCTAGTGCTGCCAACATTTTATTCTGCTAACAATAAAATCAGTCAAAATGATAATAAATATCCTAGTGATACTTATTAGTGATACCAAAGTCGATGGTCATTTGTTTGTGTGCTTCTCTGCCCCTACACATGTATGTCTTGGTAGCATATCCCTGCTGAACCTTGAAAGACACTGGTTCTCAAACCTGGTCCTGGAAGCACCCTAGCCAGTCAGGTTTTCAGGATATCCGCAATGAATATTCATCATGACAACATAAATTATTACCGGTATTTAAATGTTTATTTATCAAAACCATAAACTATTTGCAATACTACTATAAAATCTAATAAAACCACCTACCCTCAGAAATCCTTCCAAATCATATACCACCTTACCCCCCCCAAGACCAATATTCACAGAGTCTTAGATTATTAGGCTCACTTTATCTGAGCTTCTAAATGTTCAAATCTCAAACCTTAACATAAAATGAGTATTCCCAAAAATTCAGTTAATAAGTCCCAGGTGCAGGTAGAAATACTCCAGCACTTTAATGACTCGGATCAATAAATCCCAGATGTTAGTAGACAAATTCCAGCTTGTACATAGTATATGCAAAATTCAGCTCATTCCGATGCTAGCAAACACGACTCTACCAAACATTGGCAAGAAAGCCTAGGATTGCATGCAGATTGTTCAAGACCCATCTGAGTGTAAACACTGGAGATAAAGTCACTTTTGGGGTACACAAGCCACAGTGCTCGAGTAAAATTACTAGTACATAAGGTTAATAATCAAGGACCCCTTTTACTAAGCGGCAATAAGCCCAATGTGGGCTTACCGCTTGCTAAAAAGGAAGAGCCCGTCATTTCTTCCCACCCCTAGCGTGCTGTCATATCCCAGGCTACAAAAATATATTTATTTTTGTAGCGCTCGAGTGTAACCAGTCGCATGGCCATTTCCTGCAGGAAAGAGAGATTTCCCTTTTACCTGCTACGGAGTAAAATGAGGCCTCAACGCGTGTGAAAAACACGCATCGAAGTCAGCGCACACCCCCTTTTGCCGCAGCTTGGTAAAAGGGACCCCAAGCGTTCAAGCTTGACATGGCATCATGTCTTGCCATCTGGCGATTTCAAGAGCCGGAACTCTCCAACCTTATTGTGACGGAGCCACCTGACCACCCACCTCTACAGCAAGCAAATCTCTCTCATGAATATTCATTGTGTATATCCTGAAAACCTGGCTGGCTGGGGTGCCTCCAGGACCAGATTTGGGCACCACTGCTGTAAGTGTTTCAGGAATCTAAACAATATAGAGATAAAGATGGCTAATGATGAACTAGCACAACTCCTTACAAAAGCCTATCATAAAACTATACATCTGGGTAATGGTCTCCTAATGCTATCCTAGAGTGAAGAGAAAGGATAATAAAATGTAACCCAGCACTCATTTATCACATCAATAACAGGCTATTGATCTTCAATATCCATCTTAAGACTTGTAGGAAAACTGTGGGGCCCTTTTACAAAGTGGTGGTAAGAAAAAAACGCGAGCTTACCGCACACTAAAAAGGCAATACCTCGGGACACACTCAGGCATCCTGCAGTAGTTCTGGGATTGGTGCGCTAAAAAAATATCAAGTATTTTTTAGCATGGGGCAGGGTTTGGAGACGGGAGAGAAGGTGTGCCTTGCTCTAATTGGGTAGTGCGGGTAAATTGCTGCATGCTGCCTGACTAGCGTGGGAGCCCTTACCACCTAGTAAAAATAATGGCCACGCACTAATGGCCACGCACTAATTGGGAAATTAGCATGTGGCCATTAATGGAAAAAAATTGTGGCCATTTTACAGCCACGCTAAAATTGGCCTCAATGTGTGGAAAACCCAAGTGCTAAAAATAGCACAGGCCACTTTTTAACACAGCCTTGTAAATGGGCCCCTATGTTATAAGCAATTAATTGATCCAATTCCATTTTTTCATCAGTGGCAGGTTGATGGACTGCAACTAAAATTTATTTCCTAAACGTTGCAATAAAACTGTACTATAAGCAGAGCCAACCCCTTCCCCATTTATAATACTAGTGCTTAGAATATAAAAGTTGAATTATTGATGGTAATGACATTAATGAAAGAAAGATGTTATTGCATATCATCCAGCAATGCTTTGAATTCTGCACTCCAGAATGCAGGACAAGAAATTAGATTAGAACTGATCTTTCATGCTTAGATTTCAATTCCTATCCCACACCTAAAATATAAATCTGGAGTTAGGACCAGATCATTCACCTATTCAGAATATCAGTAACAGATTCCACAATAAATAACAATAATAAGAATTTAAAGTGAAAGTTTGAGGACTGCATTTTAATTTCCTTAAAAAGATATAAGGTATTATCATAGCTGATATCTTCTGTATCTCATTATTTTTTTATGATAATTGGTGAGTGGGATGAAATCCATCACTATAGTAAGAGCTGTGGAAATACGGCTCCCAAAAGTAAAAAAAATAATTCAATAGTATGGTATTCCCTTTGAGGTGGGGGAAGCAGAACTACAATATAGGCTAAATGTACCTTCATCCCTTCCATTGACATTCTGTCCAGTCTACCAGAATCATGAAGTTCAGGGAAGATATGTTCTCGATTAGTTCTCTGGATGGTGCTCTCCCTTCTTGGCATTTGATTCCTCTCCACATCTCTCTTCAGTTCTCTGTGTGTCCTGATTAATACACCTGTGCTTCTTTTACAGCGGCAGGATACCCTATAAGGATATGTACATATTAATACGAGTGATTTCGCCTCCACTGGGCCTGGGAGAGAACTGCCCCTACAGGATGGCGTGCAAGGTTTGGCACCCATCCCCAGCCATGACCCAGCAGTGGGGACACAGCATAATCTTCCCATTCCCTCCTCTGCTCCACAACGCCACGCAAGGGAACCCCATGCTGCTTTCCTCTGAGTTTAAAGAGGCTAATCGTTCCCACTATGAACATGAGCCATTAGAACTTTCAAGTCATAAATGGGGGAGGGGGGAATTCAGTGCAGAGCATTCTGTGTTCCTTCCTCCTCAGGCCAACTAAATAATCCTCAGGATTTCCCTAACTGGTAAGGGCAGCTGCTCGACACATCAATGGCAGTGCTAGCAAACTAGCAGCACTTACAGTTCTGAAAATACACCAGAACCCTGGGTTTGCCCAAGAATTTAGCAGAATATGCAATTTAGAATTTAAACTAGGCCTCAAAAGGTGGGCGAGAAAAAGAAAGTTAAAAGGAGAGAGTGAAAATCGAAAAAGATGGCACAGTGGTAGTTAGCATGAGGTACTGACCATGGTGATTTAACAGGCTGCTATGCGAGATGCAACAATGAGGCACAAGTAAATGCTATGGGTATTTACATAGTGTTACACTGAAAGAGATGATTTAACCTGATATACTGTTCACAAACATGGCTGAAATTTCTGACCTAGTGCCTGATGCTAATTATCACTGTAAGATATAGGAGAACAATCTGTTATAAAGAGAAGGGAAGGAAAAGAAGAAATGCAACATTTCAGTTAGAGGAAAAGAAGTGACAGATACATTGGTATCAAATTGTGAACAGGTGAATTAAAAAATATAAGTACAATGCCAGTGATCCTCAACTCTGTGCCTCATGAGCTATTAACAGGCCTGGTTTTCAGGATATTGATAGTGAATATTCATGAGACCTGCTTGTGTCTGTGAACCAGATGCATGCTTTGGTTATCCTGAAAATTAGACCTGTTATTGTCTCACAAGGACTAGTTTTGAAGACCCCTGTATTATGATATGGAGTGTTTCATTGCATTGTTTTATGGTAGGGTTTGCATTGTCATGTTGTACTGTATCATAATATGTCTTGTTATGACATGCAAAGTATTCTTTATTACAGGGTTACATTTACTGACCTGGAAGATAAAATAAATTATTGAGGAATTATATTTCCAATATAATCCCTCCCTATCCATTCTGGTCTAAGATATCCCATACCAATCCTCAAATTTGTTCAAAACAAATACATTCAGGTCTATTTGGTTTGTACCCCCTGCATTTACTGGGTGTAGCTATTCACAGTTCTGGATAGGTATGTTTAAGAAGTGTAGGATTTAGGAATCAATGAATTGCAAGAAGGATAATATGAACAGACCAGAGAGGGAGCACAGTACTAGTTCAACCACTGCCTGCACAGAACCAAAAGGATTTAAAGGAGATAAAGTATAAGACTGTGGGACAGTTGCCTGACTCTTTAAACTCGGACTTGGCGAATCTCGCAGTCGCATGATGGCGGAGAGCTGAGGGTGGGAGGGTGCATGCGGGGGCTTTCTGATTTGCTTTCAATCTTGAGCATGCTTTGCACTAGTGCATGCCAGATGCCTCTTGCTCCACAAAGCCAAGTGGAAACCATTGGGCTATTACTTTGAACTCTAGCCATGCCCATATTTTCTATGCAAGGCCCCATTCCTGCATTGCATAGATACCAAGGGATACACGACCATTCAAACATGGGTTATAAGAGACAAATCTGCTTCATGCCATTGAGAAGCAGCTAAAGTAGATGAGCAGTTGAAAGGTGATGAGACACGGAACACTTACCCTCACCAAAGCGTCTTCTGTAACCCATTGTTTGAGTGTCATATATCCAGTTTATACCGCTCTCACGCAGCCCTGGGAACTGGAAAACCAGAGTGGAAAAGCAAGAAATGGAAAAAAAATACAGAAACTTGACAAGAGGACACGGTCAAGAAGATAACACAGAAGTCAGGGAAATACAAGGCCTGAATTGGCACAGGGTTTTCCGATATGTGCGGCAGCGATGGTGGCAAGGTATAAACCTGCACAGGTATGGATAGCGAACAACTTGCATTGATTAATGGGTCTCCTGTTCTTTTCTATTTGTTTTCTTTTCTCTCCTGTTTTCTGTGTTTTGTTTTTGTTTTTGTTTGTTTGGCTATCTTGGGTATGCCTCTTTTCTCTCCCACTGTCTCTGCATTTCCTTCCTTCCTGTTCCTTCTCCTTCCTCCTGCCCCCTTCCCCCTTCCATGAGCAGTGGCCGCATCCATTACACTGAGATGTATGAAATGCTGACTCTCATGTCACCACCTCTAGGCCTTGGCAAAAGATGTCCTTCCAAAGTGGCCTATAAGGTAGACACCAACCTTTCATTCTAATATGCTAGAAAACAGATGAAGCTTGGGAAGAGAAAATAGGGTAGAAGGGCTCATGTCAGTGAGGCTCATTGAT
This sequence comes from Microcaecilia unicolor, assembly GCF_901765095.1. NCBI lineage: Eukaryota > Metazoa > Chordata > Amphibia > Gymnophiona > Siphonopidae > Microcaecilia > Microcaecilia unicolor. Next base: position 94,708,600 of record NC_044036.1, on the reverse strand, counting down.
GTAATGGCTCCCCATTTGAATGTTTGTAATTCCACCACTATCGGGTCTTTGTGCTCATGGGAAGGATTGCGGTCAGCCAATGACATGTCTCCATGCTTATTTTCAAGTTAGTCTGCATCCAATGAGGCCAAGACAATTAACAAAAGAATAAAATATGAGCACAAGAACATTAGCAATGCCATCTGTTAACCAGCAGAAGGCAAAAGCGAATAGCAAACCCTGGGCACCAAATTGATCATGGTATTTGCTTTAATTTATCCATCAGTATAATAGCAAGACAGGCACTATTCAAATTAAAACATTCTCATGTGTCTCAGAATTCTGTAATATGAGGGATATGTTGTTTTGGGGGGTTTTTAATGTAGAAAACTAAACTCATTCTTATTTTTGTAAAACTTTGGGCAGCTGTAAACTTATGTGCTACCATAACAACAGGAAGAGGCTTTGTTATTATTCTGAAAGGTATTTGTTTTAGCAGAAGCAGAATTAAAAGAAGTGGATGAAGAAATCAGCAAAAAAAAAAAAACCCTGGGAACTTATCATAGGTTCATCTAAAAAAAAGAACCTTTTCTCATTCACGAGCCAATGATCAGAAGACCCGCGCTGTTCCAAACATCGCTCTAAAAATAGCACAAGAACAGCACGGGGCTACAACGCCCCTATGATCAATGCTAATAGCATACAAATTTATGCACACTATTAGCTCTGATCATAAGGATACTTCTGCAGGAGGATTGTGCCTGGGCATGTACCAAAGCCACAATCATCCCGCAGAAGTTGTTTGATAGCCCGGACCTGTCAAACAGCAGAAGAGGTTTGACAGGTTCAAGATTTTCTCCTGGACCTTTCAAACCTAAAACCAACACCCCCCCCCCCCCAACACAAGACATAGAGGTCCGTTGGACCTCCTTGCCCCCCCCCCAAAAGACAAAAGCCCTAGTGGTCCAGTGGGACTACTAACTTGTTCCCCTCCCACCTATCCACATCAAACAAAAATTCCCTGGTGGTCCAGTCGGACCGCTAGCTAGCTAGCTAGCCTGCCCACCCCCTCCCTCGCTGTCTCCCCCCCCCCAATGGCCTATCTCTCCATAGTAGTAGTAAGTGGAGGAGGGAGGGACTAGCCCTCGCTCCTCTTCAGGTGCCTTCCCAAAATGGCAGCATTCCACCCTACCTGGTGCATCCTGGGATGTGTTTGGCGGGGCTTAACCGTAACATGGATATTAAGCCCCACCCAGCATATCCCAGGATGCTCCAGGCTGGGTGGGATGCCACCATTTTGGGAAGGCACCCAAAGAGGAGAGAGGGAGTGCTAGTTCCTCCCTCTTCCACTTACTACTACTATAGAGAGGTAGGCCACCAGGGGGAGAGGGAGAGCTATCTAGCTAGCTAGATAGTGGTCCCAATGGACCACCAGGGCTTTTTTTTTCAATGTGGAGGGGTGGGAGTGGGGAAGCTAGCAGTCCCACTGGACCACTAGGGTTTTTGTGTTTTGGGGGTGGTGGGGCCTGAAGGTCCACCGGAGCTCCAGGTCTTGTGTTTGGGGGCTCGGGCTTAGGTTTGACAGGTCTGGGAGAAAATCCCGGACCTCTCAAACCTCTTCAATGGGTCTTCCTCATTACTCCCTTGCTTGCAAACCCTAACGCCAGCTCCGATCTGGCGTAGGGTTTGCAGCTGTAACAGTGTCTGTGTTTGGTGCGTTGCCTGCTGATAATGAGGGAGGAAATCGGGAGACCCTTGTTTGCATACATTTGCATGCAATTAATGTTCAGAGCCAGCAAGCGCTCTATTATACATGCTCGCTGGCTCTGATCATCGGGCGGGAGCAAATGCAGGTGCTGTCGGCCTCTAGAACCCATGTTTGCTTCTAATCATCAGCCCCTCAGTGCCTGTAGAAAGAAATCTTCATTGAGTAAGGCCCATTATCTCCCTTTTACATACCCTGTTCTGTCCCACAAAAATTCAGAGTTGCCTCATCTTTTCTAGTACATAACCTGGTGAGCATAAAGCGGACAAGTTTCAAAGCTACTTATCTGGACAAACAGAAATTTGTTTAGTTTCCTGAGGCTAGTTCTTTATTAGGAATCACTACCCAGGAAAAGTATCTCAACATCATTTTAGACAATCCCCTAAATTCTATAAATGGTGCCTTAAGCTGTGCACGTTAATTTGGATGCATGGCCAGATTGCATACACAACTTAATTGATTAACAAGCTAATCAGCACCGATAATTGGCACTTAAACAACCAATTAGTGGCACTAATTGGCTTTAATTAGAATTTACGCACACACCATTCTAGGCGTATTCTGTAATGTGGTGCACGTAAATTCTAATGCACGCAGCTGAAAAGGGAGCATGGCCATGGGCGTGGAATGGGCGGGTTGTGGGTGTTTCAAAAAACTATATGCACTATTATGGAATACACTCGATCTGCACCTAACGTAGGCGCAGGTATTTAGCCCTGGTTTTAGGTGGCCTAAATGGTTGCACTTACATTTTAGTCGCAAGAACGGCCTGTAGCCATATTCTATAAACTACGCCTATCTGTAGACGTAGTTTATAGAACTGCACTAAGAGCATGGTTTTTTTTTTGTTTCAATTTTTCTGGTGCCATTTATAGAATTTGACCCAATATTAAAGCTCAGTGTAGAGCAGCAGTCAAAATGCACACAGAATTTTCGCTCTTATGAGGGAGGAAATGGAGAATAAAATGTTGGCTATCATAACGCTTCTGTATCACTCCATGGTGCAACTGCACTTTGAGTATTATGGGCTAAATTCTATATATGACACCTAAAAAATTGGCACAAAAAAAATAACACTTGGTACTATTCTCTAAACCACGCTTAAAGGTAGGCATGGTTTATAGAATAGCGCTTATGATCAGGAATCGTGCCTGACTTTTGGAGCAGCCATTTGTACCAACTGAAATGTAAATTCTAGGAATGCCTCCATTCTGCCTATGACCCTCCCATTTCTGTGCCCCCTTTTCGGACTCAAGCGTAAAATGTAGGTGCTGATTCAGCGCCTAAATTTACACACGTAACTGCTCATTAAATCCTATTAGCGCTAATAATTGCTTGTTAGGATTCTAATTATCAGCTCTAATTGGTTTGTTATTCAATTAAGCTACACATGCCCAAATTTGCACATGCAGCTCAATGCGCCATTTATAGAATCCGGAGGGGTATATACAGCTTTGGTTGCCACATCTCAAAAAAGGATATTGTGGAATTAGAAAAAGTACAAAGAGGAGTGACCAAAATGATAAAGGGGATGGAATGATTTCCAATTGAGGAAAGGCTAAAGAGGATATTACTCTTCAGGATGGAGGAGAGACAGCAGAGAGAAAATATGATAGTCTATAAAATTATGATTAGAGTAAAACAGATGGATACAAGTTGATTGTTTACTCTTTCAAAAAAACAAAAACGGATACTCTATGAAGTTACTAAGTAGCGTATTTCAAACAAATCAGAGAAAGTATATTTTTCTCTCAATGCACAATTAAGCTCTCAAATTTAATTGCTAGAGGATGTGGTAAAAGCAGTTAGAGTAGCTGGGTTTAAAAAAAGCTTGGACAAGCTCCTGGATGAAAAGTCCATTTACCCATCCTCATTAACAAGGTGCCTTGGGGAAAGCCATTGGTTATTCTTGGGTGTGAATGTGAACAGAATGGAATCTATTCTGTAGGATCCTGTGAGGTACTTGTGACCTGGGAGGAACACTATTAGTAACAGGATACCATTATTCTAACCTGGATGGCAGTTCTTATGTGTAAATTGGCTGTCTGTAAACTGCTGCCCTCTCTCAATCTTCCTAAAAGTCTGTATGTTGTTCCACAATGTGTGTACTCTTAGCTGAGTTTAAGGAAAGCGTTCCTAGAGAAGGATTTGGGTGGGATCAGAAAATGACTCGGACAGTGTATTTTCAGCTCAGCAGGTGTTATATAATGAAGAAAATCTGTCCACCCTGAACATGGGTGCAAATGTGTACAGATCGTTTGTGTCCCTGGCAAATTTAAAAGTAAAACATATATGTCTCTTTTGACTTTGGTACAGAGTCTTCCAGTGAAAAGTACCTGTAAGCTTAGTCCAGTGTACACAGTCTGAAAATTGACAACAAAATGTTTTTCTCCAGAGTTTTGAGTTTACATGAAAAATATAGTTTCTTAGAAAATAAAATAAACAGCAGAATGATCTACATCATTGCTGTTTGTCCTAAGTAGGTAGAAGCTGTTTCTGCAGAAATAGGGAATGTGTATAATGTACAGCACAAATAGATCAAAAGTTGCAGAGCTCTGGAAAATCTGGGGGCCATCAGTGCAGAACAAAGGAATCTTTTGGGGGTGCCTGAAGAATGCCTGCGGAGAACCTCTTAATGGTTTGTTCTGTATGCTTTAAGGTAATTTTATTCTGTTTTCCAGTGAATATACCATGAGAGTATAGAAATGATAAGTAGTAGTAGTAGTAGAGTGGTTTTCTGATGCCTCTTTTTAAATTCTCCTTTGTCTTTTGGACAAGAGTACTCCTGGACAGCCAAGTCCAAAGTAAAGAACAGGAAATCTAAGACTGCTATTTGCAAAGTGTGAGAGAGGGAAAACCTTTTGAACAGCCCTAATCCTGAATGGAATAGAGACTGATCTCAAAAGAGATCTTTTAACAACACTAACTACCCTGTTTTATATACACTTATACGCAAAGAGGGTAACTAGGTTGTCAAGGCACATAAGTGCATATGCTGTGCCTATTTTATAACAAACCTGCCACACCAAGTTACACCTGCCCCGAGACTCGCTTTTTATTTATATATTTTACAGCATGCATGTAAATGACTAGAATACCAGTATTTACGTGCTTACATTTATATGGTTCCTTATAGAATTACCCCCATAGTATGCAACTAAAAGACTGATAGGACTACACATCCCTCAGTAGAACACACCATCCTTAGACCCTGTGGATCAATGCTTCGTTCTTACTCATTTCCATCTTCATATTGATAATCCTAAATTCCCTTTTGTAAAAGATTTCTTATCCTTCACCTATGACCTGGGTTTGAAATGACATATTACCTCATCTACACATATAGTGTACAGCGCTGCGTACATCTAGTAGTGCCATAGAAATGATAAGTAGTAGTACTCTGGATTTTATCTTTTCCACTATTTAATCTTTTCTTCCATAGTTTCTGTCGGGTTAGATCATTACCTATTTACTAGTGATATAAAAAGTACTTTAAAGGCTGAGACCCAGAAGCAGATGACAAAAAAGGGCTAAGAACCTTCACACACCATGTGCAGCAGGTCTTGCCAATGTCAGTTTATCCATGGACCATTTTACCATACTCTCTATTAACGAACAAGTGGCACTGTGGAATGATGCCCTATGATCTGGTCTAGAAAAAGTTGCTGCTAAAAAAATACAAACTTTCATATCAATAAAGAAAGACCCACAGCATAATTACATTCTCTGACTTTTGAGGCATCAATTTTGCCATCATGAATAGAGATGGTGGAAATTTAAATTTCCCAAACTTCTTGAAGCCTGTAAATGTTTTGCAAAGGTATGCAAAGTGGCAATTTCAAACATTAAGAAAGAGTTCTTCCCTAAACTCATTAAAAAAGTAACTCATTCTGCTAGGCTATTTGGAATCCTTTGAATCCTTATAGACCCTGCAGAGCCCAAACCTCGAGTTGGCCATTCATTTCTCATGGAAAATAGAAAACCTACAGTATGTGCTTCCCAGGACTCTCCATTACTTCCTCTTCAAGTCAAGTGGGCCCCTCATTAGCAGTCCTCTTGCAAATCTTTCATTGGTATTGAATAATACTCTTCCAAATTTCAGTCTGCCATCTACTCTCTCTCTCTCTCTGTTACAAAACATTGCTATCAGTATGGTCCACCACTGTGCCACAAGGTTCCATCATCTCTATTTTTAATGAAATAAGTTGATAATCTTTTTATATTTATTATATTAATTTATATAACGCCTAATTGTGAAGCGCTGCGTACGACTGGTAGCGCTATAGAAATGATTTATAGTAGTAGTAATTTGAGGACAAGTCTAGGTGATTTATCTCCACTACATGATCTCTTCCAGCTTTGAAAGTAGGCCAGTGCCTGATCTCTTTAAAATTGCTTAATTCAACGTAGACTGAAGAATTTGAAGGAAAGTAGATTGCTGACATCAAGCTATTCCCTGGTATTAAATCTCTCTTTTATTTCTAAGATGGATAATAAAATATTATCTACTCAATTAATAGATAATATTGATTAGACTACTGTAGTGCATCTTCACCAAGCAAGTTTTCAATAACATCATAATACTGAGACAACCCTTTAGGTGTGATTACTTTCATTCGATCAGATTTAGTTCAGGACAGTACAGTACAGTCCTACTTATTTCATTCGATCTCTCTGCAGCATTTGACCCGGTTGACTACACTCTCCTTTTGGGCAGACTAGCTGATATTGGATTGTCCAGTACAGTTCTAAATTAGTTTCAGTCCCATCTCCTTTATTGAGAAATGACAGGATTAAATCTCTGAACAATTTCTTCTTTCATTTTAGGTACCCCAGGGATCAATATTAGCACCAATCCTTTCAATATATTCCTGGCTCCACTAGCAAGCTCAGTTCAAACTTTGGAGCTCACCCTTTTCATGTATACTTAAGACATTCAGATTCTGACCCAGCATGACCCCCCCTCCCCCAAATCCACAAGGTGTTCTGTCAGTGAATCAGAAGCCCCTTATGATATCATGCTGGCTGTAAAAATCAAAAGCATTGTTTTCTCCAGAATGATAAGTAACACCCCCTATTGTACTCTGTATAGATAAGTAACAGATTTCCACTATTAATTCCATCAAGATTCTGGGCGCTATCATAGATGAGAAACTATGGTCATTTTTGAAGTCCGATTTTCGATGTTTTGCTAAAAAGGTCCAAAAACTGAGTGGTGAACACAGCCATTTTGAACCTGAAAAATGACTATCTTTTTGGTTCTAAATGTTTTGTGCTCAGTGTATTTTTTTTTTTTGGAGGGGGGACCATTTTGGAAAATAAAACCTCCAAGAGAAAATCACCCAAAAACCAGCCATTGGGATGTCTGGAGGCCATGATTCTTAGTAGACTGGCCACACACACATCTCAGCAGAGCAGTGAGGCAGCCTAGGGAACAGTGCAGTGGACTTTACATAAAAGGTCCCAGGTACACATCTCACCATAACCTCCTTATATTGTATTGTAAGCCCTCCAGGAGCAGAAAAATACCTACTGTACATCACTGCAATAGCTTTCAAGCTTGCAGGTGTAGGCACAGTACCTAGGTACAGTAGGTATTTAGTGTTTTTTGGAGGCCTGTCATATTCCACCACAAGTGTACCAGGTAGAATGCGATATGAGCCTGGGTCCTCTTCTTCACAGTCCACTGCACTGACCACTAGGCTACTCCTGGGACCTGCTTGATGCTCTTACAGGAATGGCCATAATCCCTGAAGTTGTCATAGATCCTGGTATGTACTGTCACCATCACATCTTAGAAAGCTAGGAGGGGGACAGTGACCACTAGGGAGGGAGTATGAGGGGTTATGCCTTAATCTCTCCAGTGGTAATTTGGTCATTTAGGGCACCATTTCATCACTTAGGGCCCTGTTTACTAAGCTGCGCTAGAGGTGCATTAGCATTTCTAGTATGTGCTAAGTATTAGCACACACTAAGCATTAGCATACGCTAACCATGTAGATGCCCATAATATTCCTATGGGCGTCTACACGGTTAGCATTTAGTATGCGCTAAAAACATTAGCACACCAGACAGATCTAGCCAAAAATGTTTTCATGCCACCCTCGATCCACTTCAATACGGTTTTCGCCCTCTACACTCGACAGAAACAGCACTCTCTAAAGTCTGCAACGACCTGCTCCTCGCCAAATCCAGAGGCCACTATTCCATCCTCATCCTCCTCGATCTATCCGCCGTGTTTGACACTGTCAATCATGATTTACTTCTTGCCACACTGTCCTCTTTTGGGTTCCAAGGCTCTGTCCTCTCCTGGTTCTCCTCATATCTCTCCCACCGCACCTTCAGGGTACACTCTCATGGATCTTCCTCCACTCCCATCCCACTATCTGTTGGAGTTCCCCAGGGATCTGTCCTTGGACCCCTTCTCTTCTCAATCTACACCTCTTCCCTAGGCTCACTGATCTCATCTCATGGTTTTCAGTATCATCTTTATGCTGATGACACCCAGCTATATCTCTCCACTCCAGACATCACCGTGGAGACCCAGGCCAAGGTATCGGCCTGCTTATCTGACATTGCTGCCTGGATGTCCAACCGCCACCTGAAGCTGAACATGTCCAAAACCGAGCTCCTCGTCTTTCCACCTAAACCCACTTCTCCTCTTCCTCCACTCTCTATCTCAGTTGATAACACCCTCATCCTCCCCGTCCCATCTGCCCGCAATCTTGGAGTCATCTTTGACTCCCCCCTCTCCTTCTCTGCGCATATCCAACAGACTGCCAAGACCTGTCGCTTCTTCCTCTTCAACATCAGCAAAATTCGCCCTTTCCTCTCTGAGCACACCACACGAACTCTCGTCCACGCTCTCATTACCTCTCGCCTTGACTACTGCAACTTACTCCTCACCGGCCTCCCACTTAGCCATCTATCCCCCCTTCAATCTGTTCAGAACACTGCCGCACGTCTTATATTCCGCCAGAACCGATATACTCATATCACCCCTCTCCTCAAGTCACTTCACTGGCTTCCGATCAGATACCGCATACAATTCAAGCTTCTCCTCCTTACCTACAAATGCACCCAGTCTGCGGCTCCTCACTACCTCTCTACCCTCATCTGCCCCTATGTTCCCGCCCGTAACCTCCGCTCACAGGACAAATCCCTCCTTTCAGTACCCTTCTCCACCACTGCCAACTCCAGGCTCCGCTCATTCTGCCTTGCCTCACCCTATGCCTGGAACAATCTTCCTCAACCCCTACGCAAAGCCCCCTCCCTACATATCTTCAAATCTCTGCTTAAAACTCACCTCTTCAATGCTGCTTTCGGCACCTAAACTTTCGAAAAATATAGTATGCCCCCCTATCTATCTGCCCTATCAGATTGACTCTACACTTGTCTTTAGATTGTACACCTGTCTTTTAGATTGTAAGCTCCTTGAGCAGGGACTGTCCTTCCATGTTAAATTGTACAGCGCTGCGTAACCCTAGTAGCGCTTTAGAAATGTTAAGTAGTAGTAGTAGTTAATTTTGGTCCTAGACATTTTCATTTTTTTCGTGACTGTTATTTCCTTATACTTCTCCAGGGCTCTCAGATCCACTCAGCAGAACTTATTGACAATTCTGTCCTTCAAGTATATTCATTTGGACTATATTAAGAAACTCAGTCTTCAGTGTAATGGCCCCATAATTATGGAATAATTTACCCGTATGTTTAAGAATGGCATTATCCTTCCCAAAATTCAAAACTAGACTTAAAACATATCTCTTCACTAAGGAATTTGGCTTTTAAATATTCCTTGGGGCCCTAGTTGAGGAGAATTGGGACTGACACATTAGCAGCTATAGGTCTTCCTCGTTCTCTCTTCTCTTCTATTTAAGACTATATAACTGTATTTCAGTTCTGTCTGTAAGCTTTTTATTTATATTTTATGCCTGTGTAAACAGCTTAGATGCTATGTTCGATGGGAAGGATATCAAGTATTAAATAGATTTGAATCTTACTGACTAGATCCAGATCTCATCAAAAATGTTCCACCAGCATAGCTTTACTTGCTAAGTCTGAATTTGCTGATCAATCTGGTAATACCTTTACAGGCAATTACCTATATAAAGACTTAAAGTTTTGGTTGTTAGATCTAAAGGCTGACACCAAATTATGGCTAGGACTTGGACTCTCCTTCAATATATGCCTCTGATTTCCACATTTTTGTCACCTTTATGTAAAAATGTAAGTGTTCTCTTATACGTCTCTCCTCGTGATTACATAATTATTATCGTTTGGTTACAGGACACAAATATCATGTAGTAGTCGTGGCTTATGTTGTGGTGATTGGTCGTTTCACTGCATGTCGAGCCATATTTAAGAACTTGTTAATTAAACTTGTGCCGGTAATGCTCTTTGCTTTCTATAATGTTTAAAATTAATATACCGAATATCTTTGCTTCCAAGATGCCATTGATTCTAAGACGCATCCCAATTTTACAAAAGGAAAAAAATAAATATATGCAAAAGGAAAAGCACAAATATGTTTATTTTCAGTTACCAGTATAACAAACACATTATTTTTTGACACTTAACAATAACATCACTAAACAAACTTAACTACCATATAACTTTTGAAAAACAAAATTACTGGTATTCAGTTAGGTTTAATACCGTATATCCATCTAATCACTATCATTAGTACCTGCCAATTCCTTAGAAGTTGAATCATCACTGTGAAAGCTTGATGACTCATCACTCTTGGAATCACAGTCATCGTTGGTGTCTTCCCATATCAGATCATCTCCTATACCATCAAGTGCGTTTGTTATTCAACACACCTTAAATGACTGCTGCACTATATTTTCTGGAACTCTTTTCCATGCAGCTGACACCCACTCTGCAATTTTTGAAGAAGGTGCTCTCTTGATTTTTCTAAAGGGCATCAAAGGAAGGTTTTCAGAAAATAACCAGGTCTCAGTAAAAAGTCTTTAAATAGCTTGTTCACAGAAACATCGGGTGAAGCTGGCTTGTCATACCACTTAGAATAACTACCAAATCACGATTGTTTTGTTTCAGCCTATTTATTCTTTCAGACAGGTGTCCTCTAAATGTGTCAACAACAAACATGTTAAGTGGTTTATGAAGAGCCCCTGGCCACCCAATCTTCCATCATTTCGTCCGTCATCCAACATTTTTTTTTTTTTGTGCACATACAGCTACATCTTTTGGGAAAGTTTCATTTTTTGGAAAGTTTTCCTGTTAGGAATCAAATAAGGAGGAAGCTTTCAGCCTTCGGCTGTTATACATAACATAACAGTGATACACTGTTTCTCATAACCTGTAGTTTTCATTTTTACTTCTTTAGAACCTCTTGGATTAATGGTATAATTACGCAGCATATAAAAAAAAACAGGAGTTTCATCAGTATTGTCTATCTGACTGTTCATATCTTTCTTTCATATTTAATTGGATAATGTAACCCTGAAAAACTTGTGAATTTTTCTTCAAAATCTTCAGGAAGATTTTGGCAGATCGATATTTGTCACCTTAATGAAAATCTTTCTCTCTGCATAAATCGATCATACCAAACTCTTAAAGCTTTAAAATTGTTTATTCCAATTGAATTTGCAGCTTCCATTGCCTTAAGATGAATCATTTGGTAGACCATATGGTAGTTAAGTTTGGTAGACCTTTGGATTGTTCATCAGTTACGAACCATAAAACTACTTTGTCAATTTTGGGGTGTCATCCTTTTCTTGGACCTGTAAGGCACTTTGTTGTAGCCTTACATACAAAAATTAAATTTTGACCTTTTCACTATCGGCAAATATTTGCTTCTATAATGGTGAATTTTCTTTCTACAATCCTGTTCCCATTCTGTTCAGCATATAAATTACCTTTCATTTCATTGCTGCATACACTCTTCTTTCGGATATTTTAAGGGTTTTTACATTTGCTATGATGATTAATGTGTACACCACGTAAATACCGGTACATCTTGGTGTTCACCATTCAAGGTTCAAAGTACCACACTCCAGGAAAATAGACCCGCACTAGGGCATGGTAGAGGTAGAATCCCCGTAGTGAACATGTCATCTCATTTCTACATACTGGTAAGACCTAAGCATACCCAACACCACAACCACCACCATTTAGTATAGTCATGGCAGAACATTTTCCATACAATGTCTAAGACTTTGGATGGTTTATAATTTTGTCATTGAACATAAGACCCCATCAAATGTAAGGTGCACCAACTTTCCACATGCATTAAAATGAGTATAAATATGCATTTTAGAATTGAAGATGTGTAGTAATTGATAAAGATAAACGGGATACCAGTTAAACTATGTATTAAAGAGTGGCTCCATCACTAAAATTTGAAAGAGGATGAGGAACATTGCAAGCTGAAGTATTAAGGGACCAACATAATTGAAATGTAGCACAACTGAATTATGAAGTACAATTTGCACAACTTGAAGGAGCTGTCTGAAGTAGGAAATTATTATTTTGTAGGCATAAAGGAAGAAGCAATATTTAAATCTTTTGGGGGAGTTATTTAAGGAATAGCACATAATTTTAAAATTAAGAAAAACACATTTCATTCTAACTTTAGAAAAAAGATTATCTACCTGGCTGGTTCTAAAAAATGTAGCTTTTTCTCTTATAGAGGAAGATGGAGGGGGTGTATTGTTTGAGATACGCCAATGTTTGAAAGAAGAATCTGGCTTCAGAGATGTTCTCAATATAGTCATTTAAAGAGAAAAGTGTTGTGAATGGGTCCATTTAGATGGAGTGAGCTGTGCTCTAAAGAAGATGATCAAATTCTTGGGGGTGCAGTTTACCAATGATTTTGGCCTGGAAGCAAATATTTTGGGAGTGAAATGGAAGGCTTAAGTTTAATTTTACCTTGTTCAAGGATTATGAGCTTATGTATGTACTAAGAACTTGCAGACAACTCCACAAGCATTAGTTTTGGACTATTGCAATGCTTTGTTGATGGGACTATCCGGTAGGCTGTTTAGGAAACTTTAAAATAATTCAGAGTAGGTCAGCAAGGATGATTTTCAGTAGGTCCACTCCTATGCTACAGGCTAGCACTGGTTCCCAGTTGTGGCAAGAATGAAGTTTCATATACTGGTACTACCTTTTCAGGCACTGAGGAAAAAGAAATCAGGGTGTTTGGTGGATAGATTGCAGAGATATTGTGCTGGTTAGAATTTGAGGTCTGTGGAGAATTGTCTGCTTATGACAAGAAGTTTAGAAAGACCATGCATTGACATAATGTTTGTGGAATGGTATGCCTAGGGAGGAGATGATTAGAACTGAATTACAGAGCCTTTCAGAAAATGATTAAAACATTGCTTTTTCCCTTCTGTATAAGGTTTAAGGAGGCAAAGAGAAGGTGAGGGTGTATATTTTGAAAATCAGAAACCCGGAGGGGGTAGAAGATTTTGAAATGAGAAATCAGAAGGGGGATAGAAGTAAAGGGATTGGGTGGTGGATCATTTAAGTGTGATCAAATATCTTTTATGTATATAAGTTGTTTTTAGCTTGATTTTAATGCAAATTTGTATATGTGCTGAACAGGCTGATGCTTGTAAATACAGTCTAGAAAGCACATGTTATCAGCATCAGTAGGTGCATGAATGAATGTTATTCAAACAGTAATAGACTGCATCTGAGAAGCGGAAAGGTTGTACATAATATGCATGTTTTCTTTCCATAACTATAGTTTGCTTTCGTGATAAAAATCCAGAGATCCCAGCACTGGCATTGAGATAGCACTGCTAAGGAGAAATCAGCAAAAATGGCCCATGATGCAGTAACAGGGTAATTTTCTGGTGAGAATTACCAGCATAGATTCATCCCAGGAAATACCAAATATAGTGCATCAATGTATTAAATATTCATTAGAAAAATGGCCAGTATCTTCTACTGAGTTGCACCCATTGGACCATTTCATGTATGCTGCTGTTTTCTGTTGCATTCTAGTTCTATGGTGAGACCTATCATAGAATAAATCCTTGGGATAAATGAATTGAAGGCTGATTCTGTAGTAAGCAGTTTTGTGACTATGATGATTCCACAGTGGATGCTACATAGGGACAGGCCATTTCATTGATGTGTCCTATGTAGTGACTAAATCTTTTTGTAACTGAAGTGTTGTGCTAAGCTATTGCTATCTTATTCAGTTAGAGAGGTGAGAGTATAGTTATTTTATCTATTATTGGACAGTGGTGCTTCTATAGGAGGAAAGGGTTCTTATTGTTCTGTCTTGTAAAATTTTGAGCCCCTGCCCTAAAACAGAAGGAAGGTCACTTAGGGAGCCAAATATTCATGTTTTAGGTTCTGAGTACCACAGTGAATTCTTGAGGGCCAATGCCAGGATCCAAGCCATACACAGAATGGGGACTGTGTTTACCCCCTTAAGATCAAAAACACTTTTTCTTGAGGTTACACTGGTGTTTGCATATACCATGAAGCGCTCAAAACTCAGGAAGTGGAATGGGGACTGTGGAGTTTGAGTAAAAAGCAACTGCTTTCAGTCCATCTCTCCTTGAGATGGAGACTAGCTTTCTCCGCTCTAGCTCCTTCATTGATCTTACGCTTCTCTCTCCATCTGCCCTCTCGCAGAACATGGAACTTCGCATGTGCTTCCATGCCCTGGCAAATTCATCTTTTACAACTCAAAAAGGGGGCTCGAGACCATGGAGTGTAACTAATACATTTATGAATATTACCCATTGAAAAGGAAATTCTGAGCAACCGTGGGGTGATAGACTTAAAGAGCTGCCGGTATCCTCAAAATTCTTCCAGCTACACTCGATTCTCAATCATATGTACTAAAATTTTAATAGCATACCTCCATTTTTATTCTGAACAGATACAGGAAGGCAGCAAGTAGTTGGGTAGGGAGGAGAGGGGAAAGGGTTAGGAGTCCTTGCCCTACTTTTTGTTTGTGGTGTAAACATCGTGCATTTGTGTGTGCTTTTTTTTTAATTTCCTTTATTTGCCTTGTCGATGTGTTTCGATATTTTTTGCACCCAATGTTTTTTGTGCAGAGGTTGGTTCTGATGAACATGCCTGTGGCTGAGGACATGACGGTCCATTTCACCTCTACTTTGATGGCACTCATTAGGACAGCTCTGGACATCAAAATTGCCAAAGGTACAGTCAAAGCAACAAGGAGCCATGGGTCTTGAAGAACAAAGAGGCTCTTTTCCTACTACTACTTACTAAGTTGCATTAAGCAGTTAACATATGAATTAGTCTCTGTTGTTAGCACATACCTATGCTAAAAGTAGTTTGACACTAATCCCCTAATTCTATATATAGTGCTCAAAATTGTACGTACAAATTTGGGCACATGCCCAATTTGTACACGTAATTTAATTGAATAACGAGCCAATTGGGTGCTAGCAATCAGTTATTGACATTAATTGACAACTTGAATTTATACATGCATCTTCCTAGTTGGTATTCTATAAAGATGCATGAATACATTTTTACATGTGGATCTGAAAGGGGGCGTGGCCATAAGAGGGCCTTGGGCAGTCAGGGGTGTTGCTAGAATTTGTGCGCAGTGTTATAGAATATGGCAGATGGATGCCTAATTTAGGCGCAAGGATTTACACCAGGTTTCAGTTGGTATAAATCTTCATGCCCAAAATTGGGCATGAATCCTGGTGCTAGGCACTATTCTACAAACAGCGCCCAACTCAAAGCAGCTTTTATAGAATAGCACTTAGCGCTTACTTTTCTTGGGGTCCAAATTTGGGTGCTATTTACTGAATTTAGCCTTTAGTGCATACCAATTAACCAACAAATGTGAAATAGGGTAGGGACTGTGCCTTAACACCTAACATTCAGTACAGTTCCATGCGCCAACTGTAGATACTATAGAAAGTCAGCCACTTTTTTCTCTGCCACTGGCTTTATGCTCAGATAGTCAATGCCAGACTATGTCTGGGCACCAGCATTGAATATTCGGATATGTGCAGATGGCCAGCACATAACTAGTTGTGCCGATATTCAACCTTAACCAGTTAAGTTCAACTAGCCAAAGATAAGAGTGCTTGATATGCAGGCCTGTTGACCAATTAAAAACTTGTTGAGGCTGAATATCAAATAGCAAGAGAGAGGGTTCAAAAATACACGAACCAAGACAGTAAAAAAAAAAAAAAGCACAAAAGGACTTCCAAGACTGGAACAATGGTACAATCTTAATGCAATAGACCAGACACAGGCCATGTTTCAGTGCAGAATGGTGCCTTCCTCAGGGGTCAAACCAGTATTTTCTTTGATAGAAAATAAAATCCCAAATGATCCATCTAATAACATGTCAGGTTAGGCATCCAAGCGCAATAATGGCTTCCAACAAAGTGTTGGAAGCCATTATCGTGCTTGGATGCATCCAGTACAACTTGCTGCCTACCCTGACATGTTATTAGAAGGACAATTTGGGATTTTATTTTCTAACAAAGAGAATACTGGTTTGACTCCTGAGACAGACACCATTCTGCACCGAAGCATGGCCCATGTCAGGTTTGTTTCATTAAAGATTGTACCATTGTTCCAGTCTTGGAGGCCCTTAAGGCTGAATATCAACACATAACCAGTTAAGTGTCAACTCCACTCCTGGACTGCCCACTGAATAGCCAGTTTCTGCTTAGGCAGCTAGAGCTAGATTCTGTAAATGACGCCAAAGATAGGTGCCAAAATGATAGGCGTTAAGCTGTATTCTGTAAAGGGTGCTTTGCATGGAGTGACCTTTCCAGAATACTAGCTTAGCGTGCATTTTCTACCTAACTTTGACTGTGAGCATTTACACCTGCCAAAGGTTGCTGTAAATGCTCACACCCAACTGATAAATCAGTAATAGGACAAAATTCAATGTGCAGGGGTTAATGATTCATAGCAACAAAAAACTTCCCAGCAACCTCAATTATTTTAACTTGTCACCACTTCTCAAACCTTCTTACATCATTTTTGTATTTTTTTTAATTATAAAAATAGGTCTTCAGATGCTTTGGTCAATATACTGCAAGACACACGATTTCTTATGCATTATTGCCCATTCTTAATTGATCCATGGCAGTTAGGCATATAAATCCTGCTGTGACCTAAATTCTGGGAATGGCCCTGAACTGCCCATGGCCATACCCCTTTCGGAGTTGCACACTATGAAATTTAGGTGCATAGGGCATATCCTATGTACCTAATTAAGTGCTTGTTAACCAATTATGTGCTTGTTAACAGCAAATATTGATTGTTAGCTAATTAGCTTACACTCGGATCTGCGATTTGCACCCAAATTTGCATTCCCAACTGGGTGACCTAAATAGAATCCAGCAGTTAGTGCTGCTGAATAGTGACTCTATCTAGTTAAGTGCCATTAAATATCAGTAGGTGATTTCCAGGAACCTCTCCTACCCTCTTAAATTGCTTTGAATATTGACCCCTTAATGACGCCCAAGTAGATGGCAGTAAGTGCTTTATCTGCAATAATACTGTGATACTGTCTGTGCCAGAGGCATAGGCAGACTTTGGCGGGAGGGGTTCCAGAGCCCGAGATGAGAGGGCACATTTTAGCTCCCCCCCCCCCCCGGCAGCGCCACCCCTCCCCCATCCCTTTCGACCCCACTGCCACCACCACCAGGTACCTTTGCTGGCAGGGGTCCCCAACCCCCGCCAGCCGAAGTCCCCTTCAGCGCCGGTCTCCAAGTCCGACACGTTCGCTGATCTGGATTCTGTTTCTGTGAGTCCTGGCATCCTGCACGTTACGTGCAGGACGTCAGGACTCACAGAAACAGAATTCAGATCAGCAACACACTGGAGACCGGCGCTGAAGAGGACTTCAGCTGGCGGGGGTTGGGGACCCCCCGCCAGCAAATTTACCTGATGGCGGTGGCGGGAGGGAGGTCGAATGTGGCGGGGAGAATCGGTGGGGGGGGGGGGGTGAAAGCATGGGGGCCAGGGCTAAATCTGTGGGGGCCCATGCCCCTGTGGCCCCACTTAGCCACACCCCTGGTCTGTGCATTAACTGTAATGGGAAGATGCTGTGAATGATCCCAACAGTCAACACAGAAACTGGGCAGTTACTCCACTGTAATTTTGGCATTTACTGTGTATTAACTGGAGAAACTTGGCACATTTTAGTAAAAGGGGGCCCCAAACCTCTGGGATAGGTGTCAAGTTCAAACGAGATCATCACTAGAATGAAGGGATCCTTTTACAAAGACATGCTAGCATTTTAGCATGTGCTAAAAATAAGCATACGCTAAATGCTAGAGATGCCCATTTACTCCTAGTGTTTGGCGCTTGCTAATCATTAGTGTTTGCTAAAAATGCTAATGCGCCTTTGTAAAAGACCCCCTATTTTTTTTAATACAGAGTTTCTGCAGAGGGGTTACGGCTTTAACCCCCCTCCTCCCCCTGCTCAGGAGATGTCTGTAGTAGCAAGGAGGTCATCAAGTTAGGGTTGATAAAGGAAGCAGAAGGACAGTGTGAGCTCTGAGTAAAGTGAGAGATGTAAACATAAAATTACTGGATATACAGCAAGTCAGGATTAGAATGTCTAAGCTCTGTAAAGCATGTACGGCTTTCACATTAAGCCTAGGTACGCTGAACCAGTATCTTCATTTTTCATGAACTGCATGTACATTGTATTCTGGCAACAGCCAAATAATGCCAAGTTAGCAAATGTGATTACAGTTGGGGGGTAAGATGAATTTTCTGCCACTCCCTCTTCGACCTAGCACTTAAATGAATTTTGGAAATTTGTAACAAACTTTTGATGTGAACATAGATCATTGATTTACCTTACCGAAGCCACCAAGTCTTTTACATACTTTTTCCAGGGGGCGCAGATAGGCAACAGCTGGATTCAGAACTTCAAAAAGACATCTTAGCCATTTGGCCTCACCTTTCTCAAAAAATGCTGGACCTGTTAGTGCCAATGCCGAAAGGTAAGACAACTGCCATCAATGTGCCTCTCTATATGTAATGCCTATTGAGATAGATAATATTTTTGTTATTGTTTCTGTTTGATATTTATTTAATGGGTGTTTATATTTATATGTTTGCTTATAACGTAAAAAAGCAATTCTTATCTGTGTGGGGTCCTTAAATATATATTCCCTTTCTCCCAGAGTCCGCAGTCTGACTTTGAATACTTTGTATGAAAAAATATTTTTTTGTTGTTTTTGTACAAGGGCTGGATGCTTGGGTTGTTGACTTCATTTTGGGACAGATGTTCTTTGTCCTCTGTGTTTTTGCTTGATTGATGTATCATTGTTCCCAGTGCTGCTTGATTTGTTTTGTAGTTTGTTGTTTGTTTATTGACTATACTAATAAACAGATTTAAACATATATGTTTGCTTAAAAGGTGCCACAATCAGTTTACTGTGTTATTTTTAATTGGTTTGTATACACTTATGCATGTAAATGACCAAAGTTTGCCTATGTGTGGGGTGCACACATGGGTGGAGCTTGGGCACAGCATGGATGGAGCTCAAACTTACACATGTAACTTACAAAAAACTGACAGCCCGATATTCAATCAACAAAATAAATAATAGATTGCAAAATTTCAGACAATCCCCTTGCTAGTGGACATCAACCAACTAATATCTGAAACTCAGTGATTTGTATATTTTCTCAGGAGGAAAGACCTCAGTAGCTGGCATCTCACCATTTACAATTATTTAATTCAAAATATTTTTCATTTTATTTTTTCAGCAACCTTTTTGGAGGATCATATTGGCTTTCTTTTCCTCTTGCTTTTACTTATTTTCTTTATATAAAGATTTGTTGCTGTCTTTATAGCCCCATTTCAATTTAGCCCACTGTCCTTCCGCTTCCTTTATCTCCTCCCACCCTGCCAGCTCCTCCTTCAAATATTCATGTATATGAAATGTGGTGTTGGCGGTGAATCTTGCAAATACCATGGACAACTAAAAAGAAAAACAGCTGAGTCCTGGACCAGATCAAACCTCAGATCTCACCCAAATAACCAGATTGAAATTATCTTATTTTGGACATACAGGGGACAACATGTAGGTGTCTACTTTCCACAGGCTGTGAGCCTATTCTGTAAGAACTCTTATGTGAGTGCCTAAATGTGACATTTACACACTTAAATTATAGTATTCCGTAAATTAAGATGTAAATGTCTGTCCCAACTATGCCCACCCATTCCCCTTCCCTGTGAACACCCCCTTACATTTACATGCTAAGCTATTTACACACAAAGGGGGAGATTCTGTGGAGGGATATTTTCATTTGTTTGTAGATTTGTTATTGCTTTGTGCCTGTTTATCTGTAATGTGGGGGGACTATAAGAGCCCAAGTTCTCTCCAGGATTTGGTTGTCTGTTCTCACTGCTTTAACAGTCTTTATTTGTAATGTTTGTATTATCCATCCTTAATAAACAGATTTCATCATAAAAAAAAAAATCAGAGCTGAAATCAGTACCAAATAATCATATTCTATAATCAGTGCCTAGATTTAGGTGCCAATTATAGAATGTGCTTAGTTTGATATTTTGGCGCCTAAATCTACGCACATCCATTTACAAAATTGTGGCTTAAATCCCAGTGTGTAGATTTAGGCACACTGGGCCATATTCTATAACTAGGTGCATAAATTTTGGAATGCCCATGAAACGCCCATTTCCTCGCTCATAACCACGCCAATTTTTGCCTGCACGCGTTAGAAGTTCGGCGCACATCATTATAGAATATGCTTAGCAACTTCTGCGTCTAAATTCTAATCAGTGCCAATTAATGCTCATTATTGCTTGTTAAGTGCTATTATCAGCATTCATTAGCTTGTTAAGTTACACACATTGTTATAGAATCCGTTTCAAAATTGGCGCGGATCTTGGCGCGTTATATAGAATTCAGGGGTAAGAGGCCCTTTTACTAGCGGCGGTGGCTGTTTTTGTTGCGCAGTGTGTAAAAAGGCTGAAAAAAGAAATGGCCATGCATTAAGTTATATCTGAAGCCGAGTGTCATATGTTATCAATTTCTTGCTCCTTTCATTTGTATAAGACACTTTGCCTAAGGAAGGCATGCAGCCATTTCGGGGGGAACACTTACTGCCACCCATTGAGGTGGCGGTAAGAGCTCCTACGCTAACCCGATGGTAACCTGGCAGCACGCAACATGCCCAATTACTGCCAGGTAACCCCCTGCGGAAATATTTGTTCAACACTTACAATAGCTACGGAAATAGTGTGCACTGGGAGTGGAATTACCACAGGCACCTGCATTGGGTCGGTGGTAGTTCTGGGTTGCCATGCTGCAACCCTTTAGTAAAAGGGCCCTAAAATAATAGAAATCCATTATGAGCAGCTCAGTACAAGGGCCCCTGTATGAATATTTTCTAGCTGTACTCCTTAGGGTTTTTATTAACTTGATCAACAAAAATGTAAGGGCCCTCGATGCACATTAGTATTCTAAAGCTGGTGAAAGACATACACTGAAAAAAATGTAGTTAAAGTGAAATATGGGGAGGTAAGGGAGGGGGAGGGAGATTTTGGGAGGTAGTGGGTTGGTTGAATTGTTGATTTGAATGGTTAACAGGTATTTCTTAAATAGGATAAGGACAGTAGTTTTGTTCTTAGTCAATTGGTGGTTAAGGGTTGGGGAGGGTGGGTAGATATGAATAGGACAACTGATGACGATATTTTGAAATGTTTTGGAATAAAATGGTTGCTATGAGTATGTTACACGGGTGATTTTACACTAGTGATAAGGGTGTTGTCAATAAATAATTGATGGAACTATAGAGAAGGTAGAATAGGTGGATATAACTGTTTAAAGCTTGATGACTGCCTTTATCATTATGTCTTTATTGTATACTAGGAAAAAAGACCCGTTTTTGAAACGAATGAAATGGGCGCTAGCAAGGTGTTTCCTCAGAGTGTGTATGTGTGAAAGAGTGTGTGTGAGAGTGAGTGTATGAGAGAGAGAGAGAGAGAATGAATATGCGAGTGTGTGTGTGTGTGTGTGTGTGTGTGTGTGTGTGTGTGTGTGTGTGAGAGAGAGACAGAGAGAGAGTGAGACTGGGTGCGTGTGTGTCTGTGAGAGAGAGAGTGTGTGTGTGTGATAATGAGTGTGTGTGGGGGGGGGGGTTGCCCCCTCCCCTCACTCCCTCCCAGTTCCAGTGTGGTCCATGCGTCCGAGTTCCAGGGTTGTCGTCACTCCCACTTTCCCCCCCCCCCCCTCTTCCATGGTCGTCCCTACCTCCCAGTTTCAGGTTTGGTCCCTCCCTACCTCCCAGTTTCAGGTCCCCCACTCCCTCCCTCCAGGTTGCAGCTCCCTCCCTCCCGGTTCCAGCTCCCTCCCTCTGAGTTTGATGATCCTCCTCCCTCCCTCCCTCTATCGCAGTTGGAGTGTCCTCTCTCCCTCCAAGTTCCAGAGTGCTCCCTGACTTCTCTTCCTTTTCTTTACATTGCCCTCCCATGCAGCATCTGTCCCCACCAACCCCATGTCCACCATCACTCCCTTTCTCTTCCCATCCCTGCCCCAGCCCCCTGAGTTCTCCAGTCGCCCCTGCCCCTGAGATCGCCGGTCAAAGCCCCCCCCCCCCGCGTCTTACCTCCGTTTGAAAGTGGTGCACACAGCAGGCCAGGCCATCCATGCCCCTCCCCCTGAGCTCTCCATTTGCCCCTGCCCCCGAGATCGGCGGTCACCGTTCCCCCCCCCCCCTCATTTTACCTGTGTTTCAAAGTGCTGCACGCAGCAGGCCAGTGCAGCAGCTCGCTTCCTTTCGGGTCTTCCCTCCTTGTGTCCCGCCCTCGTGTGACGTAACTTCCGCAAGGACGGGACACAGAGAAGGAAGAAGACCCAAAGAGAAGCGATGTGCTGGACTGCTGCGTGGTATTTGAGAGGCTGTGTTTGTTCAATGGAGGGGGCGTGGGCCGTTGGTACAAAGGGGGGAGGGGCGGGTGGAGTGGCGAAGTTGTGTGCGGAGCGGTGACCTGGGTGGTGTAGCGTGTAAGCGACCTGGGGGGGTAGTGGCCAGAGGCCTCGGAGGAGGTTTTCCGCAGGAGAGGGTGTTGTCCAGAGTGTCGCACCACGTGGGGGTCCGGGGGGGCAGTAACGTGAAGGAAGGGGTGGTGTTGAAATCGGAGGGAGGGGTGAGTGTTGAAGTCGGTGGGAGGGGCGTGAGGAACGTTGACGTGGGAGGGATGGAGGAATGGTGTGACGTGTGTGTGTGGGTGGGTGCTGCTTCGGGTGTTTGGAGTGTTCCCTTCTCTGTCCTTGTTCTGCCCTCGACGTCATCACGTTTGACGCTAGGGCGGGGCAGAGAGACATGGTGAATGGGATGGCTTCACCACCATGAATTGTCGAACCCTTTAGGGAGTAACATCAGATGGCTTCAGAACGTTGGCTTCAGAACGTTGGCTTCAGAACGTTGAGGGTGCGTTTTATTATCTACTATAATAAAACTCACCCTCAACGTTCTGAAGACAACGTTCTGAAGTCATTCAGTCACTCACTGAAGGGTTCATGGATTCATGGTGGTGAAGCCAGAACACTGACCATGTCTCTCTGCCCCGCCCTCGCATGACGGACCAATCAGAAAAAACACCCTCAACATTCTGAAACACAAAGGACCATCACAACACCGTTCCCAGGCAACACTAGGCAACGTAAGACGGACCAATCAGAGGAAACTACATGACAATAAGGGAGGAGCATTCCCCAGCAGAATGGCTCATTATCTGTGCAGCACGGAGAGCACAGAACCACCGCTGGAACGAGAGAAGAATATTCCTGCTATGGGTATGTGCAAAAATAGACCGGGGGAGGGGGGGGAGAAATTTTTAAATGCCTAATGCCAGTACTGAAGAGTGCCAGAGGGCCTATAGCACAGACTATATTTGGGATCGCTTGACATGGAGTCAGAGGAGCCGGAAAACAACATGCCCGTCACCATCTGGGACGTGGGCGAACAGGACAAGCTGCGGCCCAGCTGGAAGGATTACCCGCGACCCAGCCAGCAGCAAACAGTGACCAAGGAAGGGGGAGGAGTACTCCTTCCCTGCCTAGGAATCACTGGAGACTGGCTGCCAAACTAACAAAACTACCGCGCACCGACGCACCACCTCCATCATCAACAACCTGCACACACACCGCACCCTCACACACACACACAAAATAACTCTGTGACACATACACACACACAAAAAAAAAACCACATGCTAGCGCCTGTTTCATTGGTTTCGGAAACGGACCTTTTTTACTAGTAGTAGATGATTTGTGGTTTTTTGAGACTCGAATTGTACTATATCCACATTGTTCTTTTTTTATTTGTCCTCAATACAAAATGTTGAAACATAAAAAATGTAGTTAAAGTTTCACCTCTCAGAATCTTGCATTTAGCTTATTATTATTATTATTATTTGAGGTACATCTAGATCCAGAATTTAATCTGTGCCATTTTGGGGCTCATTTACTAGTACTTAACATGTGCTTACACCATTAACACATGTTATTTGTTGCTCTTCTATGGGTAATATTTTTAGCATGCATAACCTGCATATTTTTCAAAATGCAGAATTATGTACATATCATGTTGTCTCTCCCTGACCTAATTGTAACCAGGGAAGGCCTCCATGAAAATGTGGGTAAAATTGTGCATAATTTACTTACAGGTTGGACAATTTTTAAGCAGCCTTTTTATCTGTGTAAGTTAGAATTTATATGGGTAAATGACTTTTGAAAATGACTATTCCTATTGAGGTACCATCTTCAAACTACAATAATTACAGGGGTACTATGTCTAATTGAATGTTGCCTCCTTATCCTTCTCTGAGGCTGGATCACTGTTCTAAAACAGTGTTTCCAGAATCTGTTCTGGAGCACTCCCCAGCCGATCAGGTTTTCAGGATACCCACAATAAATATGCAGGAGCGTTGCAAGTGGCAAATGCGTCCTATGCAACATGCCTCCAACTGACCTGGTGCACTCTTGCCCCCCCCCCCCCCCCCGGTGACATCAGCACAAGGGAAGCCAATGGACGGCTTCCCTTGTGCCCCGTGCAGCCACACCGGCTGCACATAGCTTGCTATGGCCCTGTGAATATGCATGATAGAAGTTTGCATGTCATGGAGTGCATGAAAATCTATCTCATGCATATTCACTGCAGATATGTCCCAAGGACAAATGTGGAAATCACTGTTTTATAAGATATTTTAAAAAAAAAAAAAAACAACCTCTCAATATATTCTAGTTTCCTCTTGGGAGGGACTGTGAAAGTCTCTCATGAGGTGTGTGTTGCTCAGCCTTTTATTTATTTTACCCGGTTCTTTCCTGTTGCAGCATCAGACCTGACAGTTGGCAAGATCTATGCTGCCATGATGATTATGGATTACTATAAGCTGAGCAAAGCAAAGAAGCTGAGGCAACAGCTGGAGGAACAGGTGAGGATGAACTGGTCCATTGTGTGTGAGTGTACACTGCCTGCATGCTAACAACAGCCTCAAATACACAGAAAGAAATGTGAGCGTACTACCAGGAGGAAGGATTTTTCATACTTTACAAAGGATGCAATAACCATAGGAAATATTTTTAGAGTAGATACATCTAGTAAATCAAACTACTTTTTTGAAATTAGTGTGTGGTATTTTGTTGGCATTCTTTCTTTTATTGTGTTAGATACTCCAAAAATAGGCTTCTTAGTGTTAAGTCATTGACACAGTAGGTAATTTAATCAGTTTATTTAAGGGGTGGGGGAGAGTGCTCATGATTTCATCACCTTTTGCTCTGGTGTTTGCTGATTTACTATGTACCAGAATTTTGTACCCAGAAAATGATCATTCTTACATTTGCTTAGAATCAATTTTAAGCTAATTATACGTGCAGTAGTTTTATTTTTGTAAAATGGGAAGGAAGTCATTTCTGACTAGATTTTTTTTCTAATGCTTTCTCACTGAAAAGGAGTGCCTAGACCACTGTCTGTGCGTATAGTATAGGAGATCATTTGCTGACAAGTAGCAGGAATCCAGAGGAAACATCATAGCAGTTCTGTTACGTGCCAGTAGCTTTCAGCATGCAAATAAATTGGACGAGTAATTTATGGAACGCTTGCCCCATGCTTCATTCAACGGCCTGTGCAATGTAACATAGATCAATGTCCTACCTGTCCTTATGAATTGGATTTAGAGAAATTATTATGCAAATAATGAACAGGTGGGAAAGAATTTGTTTTGTGTGAAATAGTAGTACTTGCTAACCAGAAAGAAAACATTTCAAATGAAAGCAGCCTTCAGGGCATGTGTACCAAGGAGTGTTCAGACTAACACTGCATTTGACATTGCATGTGGATCAAGGATCAATAACTTGGAAATAATCCCCTAAAGCAGGGCTCAACAAGGTCACCATCAGGCTCATTTTCAAAAGAGACAGACGTCCAAAAAGTGACAAAAGTCAGCATTTGGACGTTTATCTCACAGAAACATCTAAATCAGTATTATCAAAACCTCTTTTTGGGCGTCTTTTTCTGAAGTCCATCAGAAGGACGTCCAAATCTCAAGGGGGCGTGCTAGGGGCATGTTCAAGGCGGGACTTGGGCGTTCCTAAGATATGGACGTCTTTCAGCAACTTAATAAAGTAACATGTCAAGGTAATATTTATGTCAATTCTTTAGACCACAATAATGTGAGGGGGGTGATTAAATAGACTAGGAGATCAAAATAAGAGTATTCCAGAACAACAATAGTAAATGGCCTGGCCTGTATTTCCTATTAAATTCTCTAAATAATCAGTTGACCTTCTTTTGCTCCTTTGGTTTAATGGATAGCTTTTTCATTTCTAAGAATGTTTTAAGATGAGCCGGTTCAAAAAAAACATATTTATTACCCATATATTTTACTAGACACTTGCAAGGATATGCTAGAAGATATGTTGCGCCCAAAGCCCTTGTCTCTTCTCTAAGAGCCAAGAATTGTTTCCTTCTATCTTGTGTTGTTTTAGTAACATCTGTAAATATCCAAATTCTTTGACCACAAAATGTTTTTAAAGAATTTTTGAAGTACATCTTCATCACAGAGTTCAAGTCTTGTTCAAATATGAATGAAGCTATTAAAGTTTGACGTTGTGTCACTTCAGAAATAGATTCTTCTAGTAATGCTGAAATATCCTGAATTCCTTGTGTATTTTGTTGGTTTAAAGGCAAATTCCTTGAGAATATTGATTCTGTGCCGTTAGGCCTAGCTTTAGACTGTAAAGGTATTGGCAAGTAATAAATCTTATTAAGTGGAGGTATAGCTGAAGCTGGATATAGTAATATTTCCTGTAGGTATTTTTTAAAAAGATCAACTGAGCTCATTCCCAGTACAAAAGGAAAATTCAATATTCTCAGGTTCAAACATCTGTTAAAGTTCTCTATTCGTGTTTAGTCTTTTCTAGTGAAATTGTTAAAGAATCGAGGTGTTACTTCAATGGAAACTCCATCTTTGACTCCAAAGGTTATTTCTTTAAGTTTCTCAAGGATCTTTACTTATATATGAGACTTTGACCATCTCTGTGGATACTGTTCATGATTTAGGAACCCTTCCATCACTGAACATTTTCAATAACTGTCTCCTTCCCGTAAAAGGGCAGGCCATGAACTAATACTTTCTGCTAATTTTGCCTTTACTACTACTACTACTACTTAACATTTCTAGAGTTCTACTAGGGTTATGCAGCGCTGTACAAATTGACAAAGAAGGATGGTCCCTGCTCAAAGGAGCTTACAATCTAAAGGACTAAATGTCAAGTTGGGGCAGTCTAGATTTCCTGAGTAGAGGTGTAGTGGTTAGGTGCCGAAGTTGACATTGAAGAGGTAGGTTTTGAGCAATGATTTGAAGATGGGCAGGGAGGGGGCCTGGCATATGGGCTCAGGGAGTTTGTTCCACGCATGGGGTGAGGCGAGGCAGAAAGGGCGGAGCCTGGAGTTGGCGGTGGTGGAGAAGGGTACTGAAAGGAGGATTTGTCTTGAGAGTGGAGGTTATGGGTAGGAGCGTAAGGGGAGATGAGGGTAGAGAGGTAAGGAGGGGCTGCAGATCGAGTGCATTTGTAGGTTAGTAGGAGAACCTTGAACTGTATGCGGTACCTGATCGGAAGCCAGTGAAGTGACTTGAGGAGAGGGGTGATATGAGTATATCAGTCCAGGCGGAAGATAAGACGTGCAGCAGAGTTCTGAACGGACTGAAGGGGGGATAGATGGCTAAGTGGGAGACCAGTGAGGAGTAGGTTGCAGTAGTCAAGGCGAGAGGTAATGAGAGAGTGGATGAGAGTTTGGGTGGTGTGCTCAGAGAAGAAAGGGTGAATTTTGCTAATGTTATAGAGGAAGAAGCGACAGGTCTTGGCTATCTGCTGGATATGCGCAGAGAAGGAGAGGAAGGAGTCGAAGATGACACCGAGGTTGCGGTAGTGGCGTAGCCAGACCTAACATTTTGGGTGGGCCCAGAGCTAATTTGGATGGGCACTGTGTACATAGGTATGAGTAATGTATCTTGCTACAAAATAATGCATTAGAATGCACTTGATGATGGATTAATAAGTAGTATGCCCAACATCTGCCCTGCATCAACATATGGAAAAACCAATATTTTTAAACATGGTTACATTATCCCTCATCTTAAACTTGACCAGGCGTAAGTCTACTATAAGGGCAAGCATCTCAACACACATGACAGGATCCTAGAGTATCATTACAGCAATGATATAATCCTTCAAACTTTGCTTCTCTACCCCTTCATCCAGCCCTGTAGCCCGGCATCAGCCCTTCTCTTATCTACCCTACCCCCCCCACCCATAGCCCAGCATCAGCCCTTCCCTTTCTCATCATCCATCCCATTGCTATGCATCAGCCCCACCCTAACCCCACCCCTCCCTATAGTCTAGCGTCAGTTCTGTCCTATCCCCTACCCATCCCCCATAGTCTGGTACCCCCCCCCCCCCCAACCCTGAAGCACACCAGCATTAAATATAAAACTTTTTGTCTTTTAATATCTCCCCCATCCAGGAACCTGCCTACATTAAATATAAAGGTTTTTTTTTTTAAACCTGGGCACTGCAGAGACCATCCCTACCCCAAAACCCACCAACATAAAATTTTTAAAAAAGGTTTGTTTATTTTTTTAACCTGTGCAATGAGCCTACCCCAACATTATTGGTGAGTTACTGGGTGGGGGTGGGCTCTTCACTGGCTAGGGAAAAAAGATTAAATATACCTTTTTTCCCCTAGGCAGTGAAGAGCCCATCCCCACCCAGAAGCCCACCACCAACATTACACTCACAAAAAACATTCAGACAAAAACTGAAATGAAGACCCCCCCCCCCTCCCTCCACCCAAGAAAGCCAGTCTCTACAAGCAGGGCAATATGGGTAACAGAGAAACATAAATGTTTTTTTCTACTGTACTCTGCAAAATATAAAACTAAAAAAAAAAATAAACATTTTAAATTTTTAAAAAGGTACATTTCACAAAGCAGGCACATCTCAATCTTTAAACAATATTAAATAAAAATATATTTTTTCTTTTCTACCTTTGTTGTCTGAGCACTTTATTTTTGTGATTGGGTTAGTCCCACTCTATTCCACTTTCCATGAGTCAGTCTTCTAAATTCTTTTCCAGGTTGTGTTTTCCATTTCTGGTCTCTCCTCTTGTCATCATCCTTTCCCATTCAATCACCAAAGTCCCACTCATCTTCTGCTCTGTTCCCCTTCCCCCCACACCCCTAGTCACATCCATCTACTGCTCCTTCTCCCTCCCTCCCTCCCTCCCTCCACCCACACCCCCTAGTCCCATTCATCTTCTGCTCCCTCTCCCTCCCCCTCCCCCAACAAGTCCCACTTATCTTCTTCTCTGTTCCCCTTCTCCCACATCCCTAGTTGCATCCATCTTCTGTTCCTACTGTCTCCCACACCCCCTAGTCCCATTCATCTTCTGCTCCCTCTCCCTTCTCTCACACCCCCTAGTCCCATCATTCTTGTGCTCCTTCCTTCTCCATCTCTCTCTGTTACTCTATTCCCATTGCCAGTCGATCTCGCCCCTGTCTCTCTCTTGCTTTCTTTCCGGGCCGCCCTCGCCCCGCTGCCGTCAGCCACTGCTGCACTGGAGTCAGTTCTTTCTCTCCTAGCCCCAGGCCGTGGCGCTCGGTATCGCACCCCCCCTCCCCTGTCTTCCAATCCCTGCCTCGAGTCGCCAGCAGTTTCAGCTTTAGACATCGCAGCACCCCGTATTGCTCCCCCCCGAGTCCTCCAATCCCTGAGCAGAGAGAAGGGCTTCCAGGGTAGGTCTAAAGCAGCGTGTGTACTGCTTTCTCATTGAGGCTGCCGGCGGCTCGGGGATTGGAGGACTTGGGAGGGTGGGGAGCAATGCGGGGCGCTGCGATGCTGGAAAAACGGGAGCAGTGAGCGCCTTGATCGGGGAGGAGGAGGAGCTGCGGCTCCGGGACATGCGGTGCAGGAGGAGGAGGAGGCTGGCAGTGCTCGGAAGTGACGGTGGCCGCAGCATCACTGCAGTCTGCGGTGGGAGTGGGGAGACGGTGCCGGGGGGACATGCCGAGAGCCTGAGATGGATGCTGCTGCTGCAGTTCGTTTGGGGGGGGGGGGGGCAATTGCCTCACAAACTATGCCCATGCATTCTGCTCTTTTTCCTGTCAGATAGCTGCCATGGCAGAACTGAAAGGCTGTGCACTGATTGGTTAGACAAGTACGGAAAACTGGGTGGGCCTGAGCTGTGATTGGTTGGGCCTGGGCCCACACAGGCCCACCCGTAGCTACGCCCCTGGGTTGCGGGCAGATGAGACGGGGACGATGAGGGTGTTATCAACTGATATAGAGAGTGGAGGGAGAGGAGAGGTGGGTTTGGGTGGGAAGACAAGAAGATCGGTCTTGGCCATGTTCAGTTTCAGGTGGCGGCTGGACATCCAGGCAGCAATGTCGGACAAGCAGGCCGATACTTTGGCCTGGGTTTCCGCAGTGATGTCTGGTGTGGAGAGATAAAGCTGGGTGTCATCAGCATAAAGATGATAGTGGAAGCCATGAGATGAGATCAGGGAGCCCAGGGTAGAGGTGTAGATTGAAAAAAGAAGGGGTCCGAGGACAGATCCCTGAGGGACTCCAACAGAGAGCGAGATGGGGGTGGAGGACAAACCATGAGAGTGTACTCTGAAGGTACGATGGGAGAGATAAGAGGAGAACCAGGAGAGGACAGAGCCCTGGAACCCAAAAGAGGACAGTGTGTCAAGAAGTAAGTTGTGATTGACAGTGTCAAAAGCGGTGGATAGGTCGAGGAGGATGAGGATGGAGTAGTGACCTTTGGATTTGGCTAGGAGCAGGTCATTGCAGACTTTAGATAGTGCCGTTTCTGTCGAGTGTAGGGGGAGAAAGCCGGATTGAAGCGGATCGAGGATGGCATGAGAGGAGAGAAAATCAAGGCAACGGCTGTGAACGGTGCGTTCAAGTATCTTGGAGAGGAAGAGTAGGAGGGAAATGGGGCATTAATGATTCCTGTTTAGCCTTTTCTAGTGAAATTGTTAAAGAATCGAGGTGTTACTTCAATGGAAACTCCATCTTTGACTCCAAAGGTTATTTCTTTAAGTTTCTCAAGGATCTTTACTTATATATGAGACTTTGACCATCTCTGTGGATACTGTTTATGATTTAGGAACCCTTCCATCACTGAACATTTTCAATAACTGTCTCCTTCCCGTAAAAGGGCAGGCCATGAACTAATACTTTCTTCTAATTTTGCCTTTAGTCCCTGTATTGACAGAGAACAAAAGCTACACCTTTTCTTTCTGTAATGGAACGTTTTGCATGGCAGTGATGGCAGCAGCTACAATAATGCTGACCACTGCTAGCTGAACATTGAACGGAGATTGTCTGTATGTGACAGTTCAATATAATTCATAAAGAATGCATGTACATCGCATTCTCCAGCCAAACTCTGACCCCAGGAATGCTCATATGCAGGTGGCATAAAAGTATACATGCTCCTGTCTGCACAGGCACTTACATACATATATAACACCTGTGCAATTTGGCCGAAAAACATGTTTGAAGTGCAGAAAACACTTTGTTTCATTCTTTTTAGAAAATTACAGAATGGTGTGAAGCAAAGGAGCAAACAAAAACTAGGTGTCAATCATTCAAGAATATCTTTGCATTCCTATAACCCCCCCCCCACACCCCCCCCCCTTCTTCCCACGCGGGTCTAGCAAAGCTAAGTCAAATATTTAGCAGGCTCTCAGTGTCAGGGACCCCGAGAAATGTTCCCTAATAGCCTGGAACTGCTGACCCCCAGAGCATGTGAAAAGTCCTTAACTTGAAAATGGTCCACCCGCATTTGAGTAATCATCAAAGTTCTCCACTGCTGCTGTGTGGGGCCACAAGCATCAAACCACACAGTAAGGGATTGCCCTTAAAGCCATCAAAAGTGCGTAGCCCAAGAAGCCCTGGAATCCTTAGGTCATCTGGTCCATCAGTATAGAAACCCCAAACAGTAGGAGTGGGGTCCTAGGAAGTATACAATCCAATAAGGCACAAATACTTTGTAGTAATCAATTCCAAAAGTCTCATATCACCTGACAGCACCAACAGAACACACTTATACTTTTAAATCAGGAGTATATTCAATTAATATGTGTTTATTTATCATTTTTACCCCAGAAATCAAAGAAATCTGGGTATAGTTCACCACTTCTTAAATATCCATATTAACCATATTTTTAAAAAATATATTTAATCATTGCATAAAATGGGACCCTGTGCTAAAATAGCATGACTTGTGGTAAAATAACCAATCTTAACGATAGCCCACTTTGATAACTACCCCCTAAATTTCATTGATAAAATTACTGAAAAGAGGAGAAGTGGTATTCTTTCTTGCCAGGGCTCCTGTTCAGAGTAGTGCTCATTGGCGATATCTATGTGTGGTAGGTGGCTGCATCTGATGTTATCCACCGCAATTAGAAGATCACCTTAAAAGCAGCACCAGGACTGGTGTAATTTGGGAGCAGTGATATTCTACCCTACCAGGGCTCCTCTTCAGACTAGTGCATGTTGGAAACATCTGTGCATGGCAGGTGACGGTGCCTGACATCATTTGTTGCAGCTGGAAGATTACCTTAAGCATAGTGCCAGGACTGGTGCAGTTTGGGAGCTATGGTATTCTACCTTGCCAGGGCCCCTGTTCAGAGTAGCGTTCATCAGAGACATCTGTGCATGGCAGGCGGCGGTGTCTGATGTCATTCGCTGCTGCCGGAAGAACACCTTAACAGTAGCACCAGGACTGCGGCAAACGGCTACAGGGCATTCCAAGCCCTTAGGAGGCACAAAGGAGCTGGGGACCCTGTTCATTTGCATTTTTAAGGTATGTTTAATAATGTCTATTGTCTTTCATTATGATGAAGCAGAAGTACAAAGTTAAAGGTAAAAGCATTCTGAAAGCTAATGGTCCCTGACTATGTGCTGCCTACAGAGAGTTCTTCCACCCATGATAGGTTGTTGACTTCTGGTGCTTCTCTGAGTGAGGCTGGTTCCACCCTATCCCCTCCAGTAATGCCTTCAACTGCTCAGGAATATCTACACCTGTTATGACTGACCCCGTCTTTAGTTCCATCTCCAGGTGTCTCTTCTATCTGTGGTGGTGTGCCCCAATTTAGAGGTTTCCTTTATTGACTCTTCTCATGAGATTACTATGAAGGACATATGCATAGTTATAGTTAGGACTGAGGGGTGGATTAAGTCAACTGCTCCACAATTATGTGTTTTCTCTCAGCAGACCATAGACAAAATTTCTGAACTGGATAAAAAAAATTACTGATGGATTCCAGATTGGCCTAGACCCATCTTATTGGGTCTAATTTACAGACTGTGTCAATTCTTTTTCTTAAGGACAGTTTGATTTTGCATAAAGAGCTTGAATTTCTTAAAAAATCAACTGTGTGCTAAAACTATTTGCATTTTGAATTTTCCAATATTTTGTTTTCTGCCCCCTGAGGTTCTATTGCATAGATAATTGAAGGAGATAGTGTTCTTTGAAAATATGGATCATATGAAATTTTCTGTCAGGATGTTTCTATGCCTCAAGATGGATGGTGGCTAATAATGCTGATTCTCTTGCTTTGACTGCTTTTTTGGAAACTTCTTAGAAGGTTCTTTCTTCGTGGGCTACCCTCTTGGTCACTTTTTCTACTGAGCAGGAAAAAAATTTAAAGTATTGAAAGTGCATTTTCCTAGGAAAGATACTCAGTTTTGTGGTCACCCTGTCTGGATCTTTCCAGATGTGGCAAAGGAGACTCAACTGCACCATGAAGAATTTAGGGCCTCTTTTATGAAGCCACTCTAGTGGTTCCTGCACGCAATGCTGACGGAGCCCATTCAAAGTGAATGGGTTTTGGCATTACCGCATCAGGAGCCACTAAAGTGCTTGATAAAAGAGGCCCTTATACAGTTGAAGTGCAGGGCATTTGCAGTAGGAAGTACCTTCTTTTTGCAATTCCCCTGTAAATGTGTGGTTTCTTTTAATAATACTCATTATATATATTTTGATCCAAGCCAGCTTGAGATGTTTTGATTGATAAGAAATTACCACATAGGGATGATTGGAGAACTTTACTATTTTCAGCAAAATGTAGGATGGATTTGATGTATCTAAATTTTTCTTTGTATACTACTGTTCCCCCGCTGATGTGGACTGTATTTATTTCTTTATTTTTTCTATGGAAATGTTTAGCATTACGTTAAAATTAAAACAAAATTACTGAAAAATTATAATGTCATTTTAACAATACATATTCAAAAAAGAAATTGTGTGCACAGAAAAGTAATTATACCATTAATACCACACAAGACACATAAAGACAGGCTTCTGAACCTCAACATGTATACACTGGAAGAGAGGAGGGAGAGAGGAGATATGATAGAGACTTTTAAATATCTCAAGGGCATTAATGTACAGAACATGAGCCTTTTTCAACTGAAGGAAAATTCTGGAATGAGGGAGAATACGATGAAGTTAAGAGGGAATGGGCTTAGAAGAAATCTAAGAAAGTATTATTTCACAGAAAGGGTGGTAGAAGCATGGAATGGCCTCCCAGTGGAGGTTATGGAGTCGAGGACTGTGTCAGAATTTAAAAAGGCATGGGATAAGCATGTGGGATCGCTTAGGAAAAGGAAGGGTTAGGGGTTACAGAGAATGAGCATACTGGATGGGCCATTTGGCGTTTATCTGCCATCATGTTTCTATTAGGAAAGGGATGGCGAATAAGACCAAAAATACTATAATGTGATGCGACCTCACCTTGAGTATTGTATTCAGTTCTGGTTGCCATATCTCAAAAAAGATATAGTGGAATTAGAAATGGTTCAGAGAAGAGCAACCAAAATGATAAAGGGGATGGAACTCCTCTCATATAAGGAAAGGCTAGAAATGTTAGGGCTCTTTTGCTTGGAAAAGAGATGGATGAGGGGAGATATGATTGAGGTTTACAAAATCCTGAGTGGTGTAGAATGAGTAGAAGTAAATTGATGTTTTACTCATTCCAAAAGTACAAGAAATATTTTTCACTCAATGAATAGTGAAGCTCTGGAACTCTTTGCCACAGGATGTAGTAACAGCAGTTATTTATTTATTTATTACATTTGTATCCCACATTTTCCCACCTATTTGGCTTACATAGTACCGTAAAGGTAACATAGTAACATAGTAACATAGTAGATGACGGCAGAAAAAGACCTGCATGGTCCATCTAGTCTGCCCAAGATAAACTCATATCTTGAATTTGTACATGTCTTTTTCAGGGCACAGACCGTATAAATCTGGCCAGCAGTATTTCCCGCCTCCCAACCACCAGTCCCGTCTCCCATCACCGGCTCTGGTACAGACCGTATAACTCTGCCCTCCCCTATCCTAGCCTCCCAACCACCAACCCTCTTCCCCCCATCTGCTCCGCCACCCAATTTCAGCTAAGCTTCTGAGGATCCATTCCTGCTGCACAGGATTCCTTTATGCATATCCCACGGTGTTCGACAATTCCAGTATAAACAGTTACACAGTGACGTTGTGGTAGAATGAGGTTCATGTGGAACAGACATATTAGGGAATCGTATAGAGGAAGAGTTACGTTATGTCCATTACATGCTTTGGTTTAGTAGTGTTGCAGGGTTCAGGCATTTAAGTTGGGTCAGTAGGGTATGCCTTTTTGAACAGGATTTTAGTGATTTCCGGAAGTTTAGGTGGTTATATGTTGTTTTCATGGCTTTTGGTAATGCGTTCCATAGTTGTGTGCTTATGTAGGAAAAGCTGGATGCATGAGTTGATTTGTATTTGGAAATGGGACTTGATATACCGCCTTTCTGTGGTATTTTGCAACTACATTCAAAGCTGTTTACATATATACAGGTACTTATTTTGTACCTGGGGCAATGGAGGGTTAAGTGATTTGCCCACAGTCACAAGGAGCTGCAGTGGGAATCGAACCCAGTTCCCCAGGATCAAAATCCGCTGCACTAACCACTAGGCTACTCCTTTGCAGCTTGGGTAGTGGATGTTTAGATATGTTCGTGTTGATCCGGTTGTATTTCTGATTGGTAGGTCGATGAGGTCTGTCATGTACCCCAGGGCCTCGCCGTAGATAATTTTATGAAGCAGGGTGCAACTTTTGAAAGCAATACATTCTTTGATTGGGAGCCAGTGCAATTTTTCTCGGAGGGGTTTGGTGCTTTCGAATCGTGTTTTTCCAAATATAAGCCTGGCTGCCTTGTTTTGAGCGGGCTGAAGTTTCTTTATGAGTTGTTCTTTGCATCCTGCAAAAATTCCATTGCAGTAGTCTATATGGCTTTAGAACCATTGATTGTATCAGGTTGTTGTGAAATATTTCTCTTGGGAAGAATGGTTTCACGAGTTTGAGTTTCCATATAGCTGAGTTTAAAAAAAGGTTTGGACAAGTTCCTAGAGGAAAAGTTCATAGTCTGCTATTGATACAGACATGAGGAAGCAACTGCTTACCCTGGGATTGGACCATAGGCGTAGACTGGGGGGGGGGCGAGGGGGGGCAATGCCCCCCCAAACGACGATGAGGCGCCGCCGCGCCATTAGTTTAAAAAAAAAAAAAAACCACATGCACACACACGCTCCTCTCCATTCGCTTGGCTTCCCAGCGCTCTCTGTCTGCGTCCCGCCTTCCTCTGATGTCAGAGGAAGGCGGGACGCAGACAGAGAGGGCAGGGAAGCCAAGCAGACAGAGAGGAGCGTGTCCGTCTACCCCTCTCTCTTCCTCCCTCCCTCCCTCCGCCGCAGGCACCGGTCTTTTCCAGCGTTCCTGGCAGCGGTAGCGTTGTACACGCTGCCTTCGGCTCTGCCCTGAAGCCTTCTCTTCTAGTTCCTGTTCCCGCATAGGTGGGAACAGGAACTTGAAGAGAAGGCTTCCGGCGCAGACCGAAGGCAGCGTGTACAGCGCTACCGCTGCCAGGAACGCTGAAAAAGCTGAAGACTGTTGCCTGCGGCGGAGGGAGGGAGGAAGAGAGGGGGTAAACGGAGTCACCATCTTGGACCTCGCGGGGGGGGGGGAGCAGAGGGAAGATGGATGGGACTGGGAGGGGTGGGAAGCAGAGGGAAGGAGCAAGAGATGGATGGGACTGGGAGGGGTGGGAAGCAGAGGGAAGGAGCAAGAGATGGATGGGACTGGGAGGGGTGGGAAGCAGAGGGAAGGAGCA
The DNA here is from genome assembly GCF_901765095.1 of Microcaecilia unicolor. Lineage (NCBI taxonomy): Eukaryota > Metazoa > Chordata > Amphibia > Gymnophiona > Siphonopidae > Microcaecilia > Microcaecilia unicolor. Next base: position 94,671,142 of record NC_044036.1, on the reverse strand, counting down.
GGAGATAAATGGGACTGGGAGGGGTGGGGAGCAGAAGGAAGGAGCAAGAGATGGATGGGACTGGGAGGGGTGGGAAGCAGAGGGAAGGAGCAGGAGATGAATGGGACTGGGAGGGGTGGGAAGCAGAGGGAAGGAGCAGGAGATGAATGGGACTGGGAGGGGTGGGAAGCAGAGGGAAGGAGCAAGAGATGGATGGGACTGCGAGGGGTGGGGAGCAGAGGGAAGGAGCAAGAGATGGATGGGACTGGGAGGGGTGGGGAGCAGAGGGAAGCCTACTGGAAAGAAGACACTGAATAAAACAGAAGACACTGGGACCAAAGCGAATAGAAAAACTAAATGATCAGACAACAAAGGTAGATAAAAGTATTTTATTCATAATTTATTAATTGAAATGTGTCAGCTTTTTGAAATGTGCATCTGTGATATTTTGCCTGTAAATTCAATTCCTTCCTCCACATTAGCATATTCATTTGCATATGTATATATGCAAATGATATGCTAATATGCTCCGCCCATTCTTTGCCCCCCCCCCCCCCAAATGAAACAGTCAAACTACGCCTATGGATTGGACGCATGGAATGTTGCCATGATTTGGGTTTCTGCCAGGTGGTAATTGTGACCTGGCTTGGACACTGTTGGAAACAGGATATAGGCTAGATGGACCATTGGTCTGACCCAGTATGGCTACCTTTATATTCTAATGTATATATGTCTGTTCTTGATATACCACCTTACTGTGGTTCAACCAAATCAGTTTATATATTACATACAAGTACTTTCTCTGTCCCTGGAGGGCTCATAATATAAGTTTTATACCTGGGGCAATGGTGGGTTAAGTGACTGTCCAGGGTCACAAGGATCTGCAGTGGAAATCAAGCCTGGTTCCCCTAGTTCTCAGCTCATATCATATCATATATCAAATATGAAATGTAATATTTATTTTGATACAATGTTCATCAATGAATATCTTAGCGTTTTATAATAATTAGGCTGCCTTGATGGGAGATGATATCTGTGCTGCAAGAACTTTTAATCCAATCAAGACATTAACTGGCAGTAATGCCCTATCCAGCTAAGATTGTTTTTGTGTGCTAAAATGTTAATTTGCTTTTGAAGATATATTTCAGAAATAGGACATTGTCATAAAAATTCCAATCTGTTAATTTAGTGAAACAAGGCATTCTCAGCTAATTGAGTATCTGAATGGGCCATCTACTTAGCTTACAACGATGCTTAATTACCTGTAGGCTGAATCTATTTGCTATCTAGAATTTCTTGAATCACTCTTTTGCAGTCATTCTCATGTTGCATATGTTACACAGTTTGACTGAATCCCAACAATTTGTTTTCCAACTTTTCATACTGAGCAGACATGGGATGTTGCCCAATTTCTGGGGAGAGACCCCTGGTCATTCCTGAGTTTTGACCTTCCATTCTAATGCATTATGCTCTGTGCAATCCCTGCTTCTTTCATTTATAATCAACACTACATAGTGTATTGGGAAGGGCCATATAAAAGCAATGCTTAGCCAAAAGTCTTCCTCCAAATGCTGAGTCCTATCACCTCCACACCTGAGAAATATTAGTGAAAAGTCCATTAAAAAAAAAAAAGTCTTGTCACTTTTACACTGAGCTCCTTGCTCTTTTCTTTTCATTTAAATTTTCCAGAAAAATGCTCCTATGTTCCAGCGAATGGATGCGTCTTCTTTGCCTCAGGAGATCATTTCTAATGCAAACACTTTGCCATACCTTCAGCAAGAAGCGCTTTCGACCCTGTAAGTAGTCTGGTGTGGTTTAACTATTCTACAGGAGAATGAATGATAACTAACGCCAGAGGTAATACCAGCGACTAAACCAGATCTTGAGTAGCGTTCCTAGTAGTACCAGTTGAATGAACCAGTACAACAGACCAGGTTAGTCATAATGATGCAGCTGCCAAGAAAGTGTACTTCAGTATTCACACAACTAGTAGTTTCCCATATCAAAGGGACACCTTTTACTAAGCTTTAAATGGCCTACCGCACTCAGTTTTGCATGTGTGCATGCTACCCATGTACTAAAAATGAAAATGAATTATTTAGTGCCGGGGTGGAGGGCATGCTAATTGAACTGATTAGCACAGGATTAGCACGTGAGCCTTTACTGCCTACAAAATAGGTGTCAGTAAGTGCTCATGCACTAATGGCAACACACTAATGGGAAAATCAACGTGTGGCCTTTATTGCAGAAATGTAAATATCAGCCATTACCAGTAGCACTAAAAGTGGCCTAGCCATTGGAGCCGACACTGTGGGTGCTTGAGCACCCCCAGTATTGAGAAAATTCCTTGTATGTGTCCGGGGGGGTTATTTTCATTGGGCTTAGCACCACCAATAATTTTGAAACGTTGGCGTGCAGGAAAGACTCATATTGGGGCTAATGCAGGCCACTTTTTAGCGCTGCTTAGTAAAAGGACCCCAAAGAAAATTACCTTTCAGAGAGGCTGATGTGCGGGAGGGCATTCCAAGCATCCACTACTCTCTCCGTGAAAAAATACTTCCTGACATTTTTCTTGAGTCTGCCCCCTTCAATCTCATTTCATGTCCTCTCGTTCTACCATCTTCCCATCTCCGGAAAAGGTTCGTTTGCGGATTAATACCTTTCAAATATTTGAATGTCTGTATCTTATCAACCCTGTTTCTCCTTTCCTCCAGAGTATACATGTTTAGTTCAGCAAGTCTCTCCTCATACGTCTTGTAACGCAAATCCCATACCATTCTCGTAGCTTTTCTTTGCACCGCTTCAATTCTTTTTACATCCTTAACAAGATACGGCCTCCAAAACTGAACACAATACTCCAGGTGGGGCCTCACCAATGACTTATACAGGGGCATCAACACCCCCTTTCTTCTGCTACTCACACCTCTCTCTATACAGCCTAACAACCTTCTAGCTACAGCCACCACCTTGTCACACTGTTTCGTCGCCTTCAAATTCTCAGATACTATCACCCCAAGATCCCTCTCTCCGCCCGTACCTATCAGACTCTCCCCGCCTAACACATACGTCTCCCGTGGATTTCTATTCCCTAAGTGCATCACTTTGCATTTCTTCGCATTTCTTCGCATTGAATTTTAATTGCCAAACCTTAGACCATTCTTCTAGCGTCCTCGGATCCTTTTTCATGTTTTCCACTCCCTCCCGGGTGTCCACTCTGTTACAGATCTTAGTATCATCCACAAATAGGCAAACTTTACCTTCTAACCCTTCGGCAATGTCACTCACAAATATATTGAACAGAATCGGCCCCAGCACCGATCCCTGAGGCACTCCACTACTCACCTTTCCCTCCTCCGAGCGAATTCCATTCATCACCACCCTCTGGCGGTCTGTCCGTCAACCAGTTCCTAATCCAGTTCACCACTTTAGGTCCTATCTTCAGCCCATCCAGTTTATTTAAGAGCCTCCTGTGGGGAACCGTGTCAAAAGCTTTGCTGAAATCTAAGTAGATTACGTCCATAGCTCGTCCCTGATTCAATTCTCCTGTCACCCAATCAAAGAACTCAATGAGATTCATTTGGCACGATTTCCCTTTGGTAAAACCATGTTGTCTCGGATCTTGCAACTTATTTGCTTCCAGGAAATTCACTATCCTTTCCTTCAGCATCGCTTCCATTACTTTTCCAATAACCGAAGTGAGGCTTACCGGCCTGTAGTTTCCAGCTTCTTCCCTATCACCACTTTTGTGAAGAGGGACCACCTCTGCCATTCTCCAATCCCTCGGAACCTTTCCCGTCTGCAAGGATATATTAAACAAATCTTTAAGAGGACCCGCCAAAACCTCTGAGCTCCCTCAATATCCTGGGGTGGATCCCGTCCGGTCCCATGGCTTTGTCCACCTTTAGCTTTTCAAGTTGTTGATACACACTTTCTTCCGTGAATGGTGCTCTATCCACTTCATTCTCATTTGTCCTATTTCCAGTCCATCGTGGTCCTTCTCCAGGATTTTCTTCTGTGAAAACAGAACAAAAGTATCTATTTAGCAAATTTGCTTTTTCTTCATCATTTTCCACATAGCGGTTCGCAGTATCTTTTAGTCTCACAATTCCCTTTTTAGTCATTCTCCTTTCACTAATATACCTAAAGAAATTTTTGTCACCCCTCCTTACATTTCTAGCCATTTGTTCTTCTGCTTGCGCTTTTGCCAGTCGTATCTCTCTCTTGGCTTCTTTCAGTTTCATCCGGTATTCCTCCATGTGTTCCTTTTCTTGAGTTTTTCTGTATTTCTGGAACGCCAACTCTGTAGCCTTTATTTTCTCAACCACTTGCTTGGAGAACTATATCAGTTTCCTTTTTCTCTTGCTTTTATTTACTTTCCTTACATAAAGTTTCGTGGCCCTATTTATAGCTTCTTTAAGCCTGGACCATTGTCCTTCCACTTCTTGTACTTCCTCCCAGCCCATCATCTCCTTCCTCAGGTATTCCCCCATTTTACTAAAGTCAGCACGCTTGAAATCCAGGACTTTGAGTTTTGAGTGGCCGCTCTCCACTTTAGCTGTTATATCAAACCAAACCATTTGATGGTCACTGCTGCCCAGGTGGGCACCCACTCGGATATTTGACACGCTATCCCCATTTGTGAGCACCAGATCCAGTGTCGCTCCCTCCCTCGTGGGTTCCATCACCATTTGTCTGAGCAAAACACTTTGGAAAGCATCCACGATCCCTCTACTTCTTTCCGATTCCGCAGACGGAACCTTCCAATCTACATCTGGCAGATTGAAATCTCCCAGCAACAGCACCTCTCTCTTACTTCCCAACTTTTGAATATCTGCGATCAGGTCTTTATCTAATTCCTCCAATTGTGTCAGAGGTCTGTAGACAACACCCACGTGGACAGAGGTTCTATCATCTCTTTTTAAGGTGATCCATATCGCTTCTTCCTTTCCCCAGGTCCCTATCATTTCAGTCGCAGTGATATCATTCTTCACATACAGAGCTACTCCTCCACCTTTACGACCCTCTCTATCCTTCCTAAATAGATTATAGCCTATAGAATCATCTTTTAGAGTCCTGGGCAATTCCAATACTAAAATCCCCCACTTAGGAAGATCCACATTTTCCTTGTTTTTCTTAATCCACCTCTTGTCCTCTTGAGGCTCTACAGCTGTTCAAATCCAATCACCCATGAAGAAGACTAAAAAATTGTCTGAATGTGGAACTTTCCTACATTACTCAGTCTCAAGACCCCACTTTTGGATAGAAGTAGCAGTAGCAAACAAAAAAAATCTAAAGTATATCTGTTTTGATGGGTTGGATCCTTCATTAACTGGAACAGACAACCTCTTTCTAAAGAAGACACCAGCTTAGCCACTATCTCTACATGGGCATTAAAATAACCTCTATCCACAGCAGGTGGACAGTACAGTAGCATAACCTCTAAAATTCTGATTTTGCTACCAAACATTCCATTTCCTCTAGTATAAGTACAGCGTGTCCGTTCCAAAGTATCTTGGAATATAATAGCTATTCCATCATCTTTTTTTTTTTTGCTACATTTGTACCCTGCACTTTCCCACTGATGGCAGGCTCAATGCAGCAGGCAATGGAGGGTTAAGTGACTTGCCCAGAGTCACAAAGAGCTGCCTGTGCCGGGAATTGAACTCAGTTTCTCAGAACCAGAATCCACCACCCTAAGCACTAGGCCACTCCTCCACTTCTTTTCCCAAGGAACATGAACATATAACTGTTCTTGAGGGCAAAATTGATTCTTACCAGGTCCCCTTCTGTTAACCATGTCCTGAGAGACAAACAGTCCAAATTTTCCTCCTTAATCAGATATTCCATTTATTAGCAACTGACCTCACATTAATCAAGGCACATCATAACCTAATTCTCTCCATCTCTCCCCCACCCCCAAGATTTCACTTTTTGAAACTAAACAGAGTAATATGATACAGTACTAGAGGGTGCTAAAAGCCTCCACAGTACTATTATTACATCCTCATAATGAGCCTGGCTGTAATGCGTATAATATCTTCTAGTGCTAAGGATCTGCACCCATTACATCACCATAACCAATCCAATTGGAATACCTTCCACATTCACAGCAACCTCAGTTGCAGGCAGTGCCCACCTAACTGGGTCTTCTTATATGAGTGCCCATACATTCTTTAGGGCGTCAGCATAGGCGTCAGAGGACCTAGGAGACATAGCTTTGTTGTCAGCATCTGAGGGGCTTGATTTCAGGCAAAACTCCTCCACAAAGTAAGCTCCTTCCCTGAGTTTGAGTATACTACAGCACAGAGACAAGAAACAGTGTCCAGAGGTAACAAGGTACCTTAAAGGAGGCAGGAGCATTGCACAGTCGCTTCTGCCTCCAGTGCTATCATCTTGAGGTTCATCCTGGGTTGCATTGATCAGGGTTGGTCTGCCCAGACTAGATTTCTTGATCTGTAGACATCAGTACATGGGTTTGAAGCTTCAGTGCATTGCAGTGGATTAGTTACAAGTCTCATTAACATGCATTTTAATATGCTGTGTGCTGATGTCTACTGCGCAAGTTAATCTGAGTTCTGACCCCTTACTGCATCATGCATCCCATAACGAGTGCATAGAGGACTTGTTAATCACGTGCGTCTGCCCATGGTAACTTTCTGCATTAGTCCCAGTGGAAGGAAAAAATGTCCAGAGGTAACAACAAGGGCTTTTATCCTAATTTGAATGCTCAGGAGTCATTTAGGATGACGGCATTGATGTCAAAGGTCCTGGGGGTGGGGAGTCTCATGTAATTCTAAACTAATTATGTAATTTTGAAAAATCTAAAACTCAGTCTACCTGATATTCACCGCTATTTAACCAGCCAGGAACGGCTCCTGGCTGGTTAAATAGCACTTAACCAGCTATCCGCAAATATTTCACAGGAGATAGCCAGTTATCTCTCGCTGAATATTCAGAGTCAGCACTTAGCAGCTAACCAGCTGTATCACGTATTATAGCTGGCTATCTGAGAATGTTCAGCGCATCGCAGCTAAGTTTGGCGGCCAAATTGAACGGCCGAAATAGCAGGCCTCTCTTTGGATGGTTTAAACATAACCAGCCAGCTCTGAATATTAGCTTTACTAGTTAAGATTAAAACAGCCAAAAATAAACCGGATATTCAATGCCAGTCATCGGAAACAGCCCGGGTGAGGCAGCCCGGCTAACTCCAGCGGTCTGAATATCAGCCCCAGTTTCTCTCTGAAACCACAATGTGGCCATAAACAAGTTATAGTCCATACATTTAGATTTATGACTTACTGTAAATTATCAAATGCTTAGTTTCATTAAGGTTATAACTCAAAGTTTTTCTGAAACTCCATTTCTAAGACAAAATAAATGAATCTAAGCGCAGTGTAAATTGAAATAGGCTTGAAATCTTATGACTCAGCACACCCTTGCATACCTACAAAATCTTTTTTTTCTGCCTAGATCATGTTGCTCTGCAGTCCTGTTCTGTATTTTACAATGTTGCTTTGCTGGTTTAATCTTTTTTACTAGGAGCATGCGAAGTGGGTTCCCACTGAGTCCTCTGTCCCCTCAGGAGATATTCCTGCCACCTCATTTGGACAGGAGACAGGAACAGTTCCAAGAGCAGCTATCTCTGGTAACATCACCTTTAATATACTTTTCCAACCTGCCTTCTTTCGGGATTGACCATTGGATTCTTTAAAATCATATTAACTGCTCCACATCTGTTGTTCTTCATAATTCTATGATAGAGTGTTTTCATGATATGGGTGCATGCCTGCACATGTTCTTCCTATTGTAATTATAGTATGATAGATTGTGGGTGCTATGACTTATGTATACCCTATTGGGTCAGTTCTATAAACTGGCACCTGGAGATACGCCACAAAAAAGGAAATGGAAAAAGGCTAAACAAACACTGAGACTAAAAGTAAACAAAAAGTCCTCAAACAGTACAAAAACTTCCTTCCAGTGATGTAACACAAAAGACTCGACACAGCACCATGTTTCGGCACAGAGTGGCTGCCTCAGGAGTCTGTCAATAATTTATCCATGCTGAACGACAGCAAATTGGGATATGTGTGGGCCTTTAGAAAGACCGTGATACAGATCCAAGTTGTATACAACAACCTATAGCTGTGGGATTGTTCTGCCCTCACAGCTGCAGAGCCGCTTCCCAACTGCTTGTCCTGGGATTGATAGAATGGAATGTTGCTGCTAATTGGGTTTCTGCCAGGTACTTGTGACCTGGCTTGGCCACTGTTTGGAAAACAGGATACTGGGCTAGATGGACCATTGGTCTGATCCAGTATGGCTACTCTTATGTTCTTACTTTTTGTCTCAGTGTTTCTTTAGCCTTTTTCAATTTCCCACTTTTTTCCTTTTTTGTTGCTTCTTCCGTGGGACTTTTGCATTCAGCTACTACATGACCTAGAGATACGCGCCACTTACGTGCGTCAAAGGCACCATTAATTGACAGGTGCCTATGTGCACTAGGTGCTATTCTATAAGGTAGCACTTAAGTGCCATAGTACCTAACTACAAGGGGGGCATATATGTGGGCAGGCCATGGGCATGTCTTCCAGGTATACACACATTCAGTAAATGGCATTCAGAATTTGACGCCAGAAAAAAGTGGCGCTGAATGGTATTCTATAATGGGTGCTCCGGGATTGGCATCCTTTATAGAATAGTACATAATGCTGGGATCTGTGCTGAACTTTGGGTGCGAGGAGTTACACCAACTGAACCCAGATGTAAATCCCAGTGCACAAGTTAGGTGCGGATTTGCACTGTTCTGTAATACTGCGTTCATTTTATGGGAACACCCTTGACCCGGCCATGCCCCTACCATGACCACGCCCCCTTTTCAGACCCCCATGGAAACTCTTAGGTGCTATTCTATAAATGGGCATGTAAGCGTGTTTTTGCGTGGATAGGCTGTTTCTGCCCTGTTTAGGCACCTTGCATCCGTTAGGACATGCCTAAGCATTTGTATTGTTTATAGAATACTATAAATTATGCATGTCACATGGTGCGCTTTGGTGTACCAAATTACACCTGCCATTGACTTGGCATGAGAGGATGTATCTAAACATGGCTGTACCAATGCCAACTTATGCTACCATTCTATTATGGAATCTTGACTTCAAGATGCCATTATGGAATTGGCATTAAGCGCATGGTACTGGGACACCTAAACTGAGATGCCAGTTTATAGCATTGTCCTGAATGTAAAAAATGTTTTTCCCAGCACCCATCAAACTACCATAACACCATGATGATATAGTCTTGGGATTGTGTGCATCTTTATAATGGTGGTATTAAGTGTCCACGAAAGGAAGAACCATTAAAGTTGGCAGTACAGTTGGAGATCTTCAGTCTAAAGACACTTTGTAAATAGTAGTCCAGGGCCCAATTTTTTGCTGATGCGGTGACCAAATTTAGGTAAGTGCCAGCTGCATTGTTTAACTTAATTCATACAAATTGTCTGATTTGCAGCTGGATATCACCACTAGATGGAGAACTACTTAGTCTGCCCTCATCCTATCCCAAAACCAGCCTGTTCTTATTTGGATAATATTGGGCTGCTCAGTCAGGTGGTCAGCCCAATACTAACCATATAAGATATAATATTCATGGGTAGTGAAGTTGTATGTTCACCGGCCACCAGCCTGAATATGAGCCTGGCAGCATTGATTAGCCAAATATAGACCATACTAAATACAAAAGTACTCATGTAGTTTCAATTCTTGACACAATCCCGCCCCTGGGAACCACCCTGATGTGGGCAAATGTATGCTTATCATTGACTTTGTGTATACTTTTACTGGCATATAGGATAGGCAACTTTCACAGCTGATTTACATGCAGAAATCCCATTGAAAATGTTCCTTCCCATCCCTTTGTTACCCCGTGCTGATAGTATCCTTGGGGTGTAATGTGATGTATGGAAAGTGAGGAGGAGTGTTATTTTTAGTGCCTTAATAGAGCCAGTCATATTCCCTATTGAGAATAAGGGATGCAGTAAGCAAATGGGGATATGTTTTTTGCTATCATATTTGTCATAATTGTTTCATATTACTTGATGTAAAACACTTTGGGTTCCCTTTTGGGGAGGGGGGTGGTGGTGCACAGTGAAAGTTTGAGAATAGAATAGAATAAATAGAAGGGGCTGATCAACTGAGGACTGTACACACCTTCCATGATACACAGCTGAAACTCTTTTCACAATATACAGATAAGTGAATTTCATGGGATCCATATTGCTGAATTTACTATAGACAAAAGAATTTTCTATCACATTGGGTTTGTGTAAATGTGCCCAACTTGGCAATCTGATCAATGAAGCAGAGGGAATCAGCAACACAGATGGGAAGTCACAAAAACAAGCGTGGCGGACCACAAGTGGGACAAAGGAGATAAAAATGTAGCTCTTGAATAAAGAAGCAATGTTTATTCATTCAAAAATATGACAAGCTCCATGTTTTGGCACATTGCCTGCATCAGGGCTCATTTAGCAGTCTCATCAGTCAAAAAACTTCCTATATCAGAAACTGTCAGACATTATTCATATAGTAAATGTACAAAATAAACACAAGATAGCTGTACCAGCTATGTCTCTAAAACCAAAAATAAAAACAATTTGCCAAAACAGGAGCCTTGTCAGGTCTCTGAATGAATAAATATGTCTTCCTTACTCAAATGCTCTACTGCACTTTTATCTTCTTTGTCCCATTTATGGTCCAACTAGTAAAAAAAGCCCCGTTTCTGATGCAAATGAAACGGGGGCTAGCAATGTTTTATTCTGTGTGCATGTGGGAGTGTGTGTGTCCCTGCCCTCTGGCCTCTCTCCCCTCCCCCCTCTGAGTCCTTCACTGTTACAGAGCCAGCGATTTGATTTCGTGCTCTGCTGTTTTCCTTCACTGACTGTGTTACAGAGAGGGCGGGGCAGACACTCATAGGGAAACCGGATATCTCGCCCCCTTCACACTTCCGGCTGGAGGCTTCATAGAACGTTGGTGTTGCCTTTTATATAGAGAGATTTAGCAATCTGAACCTAACTGAGACAATTTTCAAAAGCACTTATGCAACCAGCATTGGGTGTTGACCATGTAAATGCTTTTCTTTAGATGTCCCACTAGGCTAACAGATACAGTACATTTTGTTCATATAAGTTGATATAAATCTTAATCATATATCTAGAGGAGGAGCCAAGGGCATTCTAGGGGTGTGGTCTAAATTTATCCATGTAATGGTGATTTTCAGCTGCTATACGGATAAATGTATCCGTGTAAGTAGATTGCAAAAATAGTGATCCTATGGAAAACTTATCTATATAAAGGTAGGATTAGATATTCCGCAGCTGAACTTTAATGTATTTCTGTAAAGATTTATAGAAATTTTATCTGAATGTCTTCATGCTGATAGTGGCCTTCCGAGTATTATTAATTCTACATTATATAGTAAAACAATTTCAAGGGAATGTCTATGTATTGCATTGATTTACTTAAGTGATTTTTCTTTCTTCCATAGCTTTACCTACAAAAGATCATTTAAAAAAAAAACAAATGTCTTCCTCTATCAGATATATAACACAATGCCATAGTACTTGATGGGTTTGGCTCTTGTTTCTCCCTTTGTCAACTCAGGTGTCCATGAGCTGAGTTCCTATGTTGAAATGTTTTGTATTTTCTTCCACATGCTCACACTCAGAGCAGTAAAACTCAAGTCTGTGTGCCTCTGCCTGTGTGTAATTTTTGTTAGGTTACCGTGTTGAATTACTGTGTGTTCCAGGTCAGTTGTGTGTGTTTCAGAGTTTCGTAGCCGTATCTCTGTGAATTCTTTATATCACACACACCACACTTCCCTGCACAACTGATCTATAAGAAAAAAAAGTCATTTCTAGCTCCCCTACCAATTTGTTACCTGATCATCTGCAATACTGCAAAAGCACCTTCCTGATGTTTTTTGATGACAGAAAACTATTGGAAGGTATTTCTTTTAATTCCAGTTAACGACTTTGAGGATAAAAGGTGCTACAAGTGGAAACTGATTTGGTTAAACTGTTTTTAACATGAACTTTACCTAATTGCATTCAATTAAATATAAAGTTGAGTGCAGTCAAGATATTATATGTAAATAAAGAGATTTTTAAATGGGAAATATTTTTTGGGAAAGACACTTTAAATTTTAATTTAAGCAAGATAAGAATATTCATGAGCCAACTTCCTGTGCATTCTTCATATGGATTCTTGGCACAGGCCTGAGAGGAATTTGAACTAGATTGTTCGTTCCACTTACAGTAAATAAACATACTGGCCATTTTTTAATTTCTTATTTGATTAGGCGGTAAAATAAAAATTTCACAGAACATGTCTGATTCCCTCTTCTAAGAAGCTCCTGGTAACATCAAAACAAGGTGAGGAGATTATATTAAACCGAATTCCACGACAGTGGCTATGTGTTTGCTTCCAGGAGCCAGAAGTTAGAGAGTTTAAAAGGTCGCAGGCCTCTAACTGTGGCAACTGTCTCCCAGTGGATATGCTGGAGCGTACTGCATCTATGAGGGCTTCCTCCATGCCACGTCTGGCCATGGATCCCCAGGTAAAAGACAGAACACAACAGAATGCATGATTCTAAATACCAACTCCATATTCAGCATTGTCTGGCATTACTTTAAGATGACATCTCTTGGCTAACCAGTTGTATCCCATAGTCTACAGGGAATCTGTTATACTACTGAATTCCTGTAGGTTCCTTCTAGTCTTACTTGCCACCACGATGTCTTTCTTAGCTAAATTAAATTACCCTGGGATATCTGAAAAAAAATCCCAAAACCCTTATCCTTTTTTTATTCACTTCTCCTAATTTGAAGTCCACATTCATGCCATCAGGGACTGGTGTTTACCTAATAATGAAGGCAGGGCCCCCAGTTGTGCTTTGCACAGGAAATGTTTCAGATTGGAAACCGAACAGAAACACAGAAGAACAAGACTCCACAGATATTGAAGAGCATCAAGCACACAACGGAGGTGGCTAACCCACACCAGATGACACGATCAGTGTTTCAAAAGTTCTTTAATTATCAACTCTCAAGAGTTGGTTCTCTGTCTGCGATTGCGACTGATCATGTCGTCTGGTGTGGGTTAGTCATCTTCGCTGTATGCTTTGTGCTTTTCAGATTGGATACTGCATTTTCTCATCCCTTTGCCTTTTCCCTGGCATGATTCTTACCTACACCTGCACGTCTCCTTTTCCACTTCTACAATTTCAGAGGACACAATATGACACTTCACTCTTTGTCTGTCTGCTACCTGGATCTCTGTCTGTCTGTTTTGTATTTATTGTTGAGCAAAAGGCAAGTGAATTTGTTTCTGTCTTTAAAAAAATAGGTCTAGCTTTACTAGTGTTCTTAATATGAGTTGAGTTGTATGCCTATATTTTGCTATTCTGTTGTTGATTCTGGCAGAATAGCTGAGGTAATTAGTTGCTGTAACCCGATGCACTGTCTCTTAAGAATTAGAAACTGCTAGAACTTGTGGCCCACAGATAGGAAAATGATGTTTAAAATTAATATACTTAAACATTCAGGAAACAAAGAGTGCAGAAAAAAGTAGGGAAGGAAGATGTGCACAAGAAGTGAAAGAAATGAGAAAGAAGAGTAGGGTTGGTACAAAAGATTAGAGCTCAAGCAAAACTAGAATCTATTGGTGGACGGCACAGGAGGCAGTCCATAATACTAATAAAAAGGCACACAGATATCTGAGTACACCAGACTGAAGGCTAGGAGAGAGGGGATGCATTAACAGTTACTGCTTCAATAGAGGTAACATTTAAGTCAAGAAATTATTTTGGCATTACACACATTTTGCAAGAGTTGCCTGTTGATACTTCCAGTTTTTCATTTTTACTTGATTCAGATATGTTTTGACTTTTTTTTGTAAATTAAATGATTGCCAGCCATTAACTGAGAGTTGGTTATATAGTCAGTTAATTTTCGTATCTCCAAGAAGAAAATAAGCATTTGGATGAAAACAAGAGCAGAGTAATAGGATGAAGAGGAAAGAAATACACAAATGGTTCTCTCCTACTCCCTGTTTCCTCCCTTTCATCTCCCTCCTCTCTCCCTCTTATTATCCCTCCCTGCAACACTGAATTCAATGAGTACAATAAGGGACTACAAATACAACATGCAAATTTAAAATCTGAAGAGACCAAAAAGTCTCCCTCCTAAAACTGGGTAACTTGTTGGCTTTGGGTACCACAGAGTCACATGAGGAACTTATTCTTTGAAGTCCTTCAGATTCCAAGATTGAAATAGACTGTTTTCTTGAATATATCCAATTTTGGGACCAAGATAACTCTGGAGCAGGATCCAAGGGTCATCTGATGCAGTAGGCAAATCTTCAGCTGTGCACTTCCCCTTAATACACCACCCCCCAAAGTCCATTTTCTCCACTTTTCCTCTCTACTCCTCAATAGTCCAGCATCTCCTCTTCTCCTCTCAACCCTTCCACCCAGACTCTAGCATCTCCCCATCTCCTCCCATAGTCCAGCATCTCCCCTTCCCCTCTCTACCCCACCCCAGGTAGCCAGTGTCTCCTCTTCCTTTCCCTCCTCCTCCCCTCAAAGTGTCTGCAATATCATCTCTTCCCTTTCCCTTCCCCCTACTGATGCCAGTTCCACTGTAACCACCCTACCTATGTCCTCAATGCGTCATCCTTGGCTGCTACTGCTGTAATAAAACTCAGAGTAGTGCAGGGTCTTGAGAACACAAAAACAATGACACAGGCCCATGTTCAAGCATTGTCACGTCCTGCCCCTCCTTGCCCCAAAGCAAATTTCCCATGGCATCAGATGGGGACAGGCTACCGGAATGTGTGAGTACAGATCTGTATTTAAAGGCCCTGAATCATGCTGAGAGCCATTAAAGTGCTGCTTCCTGCCATGAGGGCATCATGCAGCTCCCCCTCAAATTCTGCCATCCTAGGCTACTGCCTAGAACTCCTAGGTGCAGGTCTGGCTCTGCTTCAGACTCTGATCTTTGGAATCTCCTTCCTGAGGAAATTTCCTCCACTGAGCATCCTAGCCCAGATAGATATGCTCAGCACCTCTCACATTTATGAGAGGGCGACATCATGATCCCATTATAGCGGTATCAACAGAATAAAAAATTTCATTTTCAAATTGGTACAGTTGATATATTCTGTTGATAATTTGGAGTCCCTAACAGTGCTTGGACATTTTGGAGCTGAGGTTTACACTGCATGTCAGAATTTTGTGTTTATATTTTTGGTTCTCTGTCTGCGTTGAAATATTTGGGAGGGGGAGGGGAGGGAGACTGTTGACATATTGAAGCCATTGCCTCCCAGTAAGTATTATGGAGGTATCTTAATATTGGGTTTGTGCAATTGCTAATTTGAATTGCATGCTTGCATGTACATATTTTGAAGCACGTTTTCATAAAATGGAAACACATATCAAGATTGATCAATGTAATGCAATGCTTTGATGCTCTAAGGGGAAGCGGGATCGGCACAGTCCTGCCCCATGGAAGGGGGAAGCACACTTTTGTTGTCTTTCTTAATGTCTCATACCCAAGGTTTAGAGGGCATTCTACATTAAGAAAGTCATAGCTACTCCTTTTTAGCATATGTAGCAAAATCAAAACTACCCATTTAGAAAGTCGTCTGATTACTAAAATGAGCAGGTGTTTCTTTAAAAGACATATGCCCCTTCTATTGACATATTTTCAAACAAAAACAAATGCATTCAGATGGTCTTTAAAAGAAAGAGATTATTTTGATCCTCCCTTGTCCAGCTTCTTCTCACAAAGGGCCATATGTCCTAACCATAAAAATGTTCACGGGTTAGTAGCCATTTTAGCAGAATTTAGCTAAGAGATTCAAATGAGCTCCTGCCATGGAATTTATTCCATGTTGTATTAGCATGTTGGTTGGCACATTCCTGGCCACAGCATCATGCAAAAAATTTATTTTACAACGTTTTCTCTTCATGTAGTGTTGGCATAAAATTGAAGAGTCCACTTGCTGAAATGCAAGGCCCTCCCTGTGCTCCCCTCAGGACACCTCCAATCCCAAGTATTCTAGTGTTTCCCCCATTCCACCCTCAGCCATGATGCAGGACATACATAATTTTTAAAGGGTTCCCCTCTGGTTTATTTCACCAGGAGAACCTCAAGTCTGTGGTAGTTTTGTGTCCCCACCCCAGCCCCAACTTGGAGCCCCACCCCATCATGAAAGGACAAGATGAGGGTCAGCCCCATCCCTACCCCTTGGAATCTTGTTTCGCTCAAGGGGTCTGAGGGATGATGGTGCTAGACGTGATCCTCACTCGTTCCATCCCCTTTGGCTCTTTCTATCAAAATGACATTGCCTAACCTGTAGTGTAGTGAACCTTCTGCTCCCATCACTCCCCCACCCCCCAGTCCCTGAGGAGATGGCAGGGTGAATGGATTGGTATAAAAATGTATGTCCTGAGTTGGGACAGGTGAGGAACATAGACATAAGAATCAATGGGTCCCCAAAAGTAGATGCATGTATGGGAAGTCTTGGATTTAGGCCATTAGGTCCTTTAATTCTGTGCCACTGCTATATAAACTGGGCCTTTTTTCTATCTTCAACAAAATAACTATACATTCAGAGGTGTAGTTATTTTTATTGCAGAACTGGAACTGCAAAGTCTTTTTTTTTTTGTGCTCTCCTTTACACAATTGCTATTAATGAGCTGCCTTCCTGGATTTGTATCATAGTAGCCCATTAATGCCAAATTTAAATGGACTTTCTGAAAGTTTATTACTTCAAAGTGAACTTTTGTGAAATGGTTTCACAAAAGTCCATTTTGCATGAAAAATAGTGAAATGTGGCATTTTTGTGTGCTTCCAGGAAAGTTGTGCTATTTTTTATGGAAAATGAACTTTAGCAAAGTCACTTCGCATTTTAGTACATGAGGCCCACTTTTATGTTTTCAAACTTGAAATCTAGTTTTGTTGTTTTTTAATATCTGTTAAGACTGAAGGAAACATTTGTAATTTAGAGTGCTTCAGTCATAAACAGACACCTCTCAATGCTTACAAAAAACAAATTTCCACTCAGAAAGATGTAAAATTTTAACAGTTGACATAAATACAAAATAAAAAAACAAAACAAAACTGGATCACATAGGATAAAACCAAAAGAACATTTGAAAATGCGTTAGATATGATCCTAAAGCTTGTGTTGGGGTGATTTCCAGGTACTTACAGATGCTAGTTCTATGCGAAGATCCTTCTCCACCATTGGAGATAAGCGCACACATGTGTCATGGCTGAATGACTTCTCACTGGAGAGAAGCAGTGCTGATACCAACTCTAAATCACGCCGACGCAGCTACCATGCATCCCTGCGCTTCTCTGGACATCGTTTGAACACAGATTCAAGTGAGGGGATCCATTTTATTCTTCTAACTGGGAAACTGTCAGGGGCGGACTGACCATTTGGGCAACCGGGCAGTGCCTGAGGGCCCAGAGGCTCCAGGGGGCCCAGAGACTCTGCCCGGTTGCCCGCCACTGCCACAGCACATTGCAGCCCTCCCTGGTCCTTCATTGAAAGGCCTGGTGATCTAGTGGCCTTTGAGGGAGCAGAAAAGAATCCCACTCTTTCCTGCCTGTCGCTGCTACTCTGTATGGCGCCGGTGCAGTCGTGTTTTAAAAATGACTACCGAGATTTCCAAGACTGAGACTACTGCGGTAAGTCTCAGCAGCCATTTTGAAAAACACGGTGGTGCCACTAGACCACCAAGCTCTTCAAGTTAGGACCAGGAAGGGCGGGGGGGGGGGGGGGGTTGGGGAATAATGACCTTTACTGCCCAGGAGCCCCGACTACTGTTAGTCTGCCCATGGAAACTAGTGTCCTTTGGCGAGTTTCAACACTCTTCTAATTTACATCTTGATAACAAATATTTCTTGTTTCAGGTGGTAAATCAGTATTTTATAGAAGTTGCCTAAGCGGAGAGGGCAAAAGAGTGCCTACATGTAGACTATTTTAGAAAAACAGGCAGACATCTGTGAGGTCGATATTCAAAGTGATTTAAATGGCTAGAAATTACTCCTGGCGGGGAGGGGCCTTGCCCCGGGCCCGGCTCAGTCTCTCGGCAGCCCTGCACTGAGGTAGTCTAGAAAGATATTCAGCCGCACTGCCTAACAGTAGAAGTGCCTCTGAATACAGTCAAATAAAGGGGGATCGATATTCAAAATGATTTAACTGGCCAGAAACAGTTGCTGATTGGTTAAATTGCTTTCTCAGCTATTTTGGGGGAGTTCCGGGGACAGAGTCAGTGCTTGACCAGTTAAGTGCCAATATTCAGAACATGCCAGGATACTTGTATAAATGGGACACATAAAATTCAGACCTATATTTATGCGATAACCCATGGTCAGTTAAGTTCTAAATATCAACTTAACCGGCTGTGTGTTAGCCGACTCCACAAAAACTCGATATTCAGTGCCAAAGCTTAAACATGGCCCAGCATTGAATATCAGGAAGTAAGGCCAGTGGTATTCAGCAAAATGCTTACCGCCTCCTGCTGAATACTGAACCCAGGGTTGAAATTCCAGTTAGTGGATGCTACTGCTGAATGCAATGCAAGCCCTCAGAAAATTTCCCTGGAGCAATTCCCTTTCATGTGATAATTATACGGTAAAATGCTGTTAAAATTTTAGGCCACCGCTCTGAAACACATCGCTCGGGTGGGAAAGAACGAGGACGATCAAAGGAACGGAAGCACCTGCTGTCTCCAGATGTTTCCCGCTGCAATTCAGAGGAAAGGAGTCCACAGCCAAGCTCTGAGCCTGGAGAACGGCACCAGTCAAGATCTCCCAGTGAGGGCAGGTCGAACTCGCCAAACCAGCAGGTTAGTCGCTGCTGTCATCCGGGAGGGGGGGGGGGGGGAACTATGCAGGAAAGAAAAAATAAAGCTGCAGGATGAAATACAACTTGAATTACTGGAACTCCTCAATCCATTAGCAAAATATGCTTCTGTGCCTGAATTTTCTTTATATGAAACCATCTTTATATTGATGCTTGCAATAAATTTAAATCTGTGATCTTTCTACTTTGTAAGATCCTTAGATGTGATTTACAACTCCAGGAAAAAAAATTATTCACCATTATATGGAGGCATTGAATTCCCCTCTACACACTCAACTTCCACCCATCAACTTGCTTGGAAGAACCAAAGATTCAGGGACAGTTTTCTAATTGGGTGCCCCTGTTAGGCATCCACAATGCTGTGCAGGGAGCACCCAGATTCCATTACAGAATACTGGCCTAAAGATAGACACATCCACTTACACCAGGTCAATGGCAGGCCTAAATGGACATGTTTAAGAGCACTATGCAAGACAGGTACCTTACAGTATTTGGTAATTTAGACATGTGGGAGATAGACCCATGTCATTCTCCGTCCTAGTGTATGCCCTCTGTGCAGTAGAGCAAACAGCCAACCAACTGACATGGATAATAATGGCAAGGGCTTTAATTCAACCAAATGTACATTTATGCCTGATGTGGCCACATTTCGTCAAAAAGCTGTGTCAGAGGAAAACTAGAGAGATAAAACTAAAAGTACACTTCTCTAAAGAATTAACAGTCAGGATGAATTAGCCTTGTGTCAAGTCCTCCAAAGTTCCTCCAGCTAATTCATCCTGAGTGTTAATTCTAGAGAGAGGCATGCTTTTAGTTTTACCTCTCTAGTTTTGCCTCTGACACAGCCTTTTGATGAAACGTGGCCACATCAGGCATAAATTATTCTATACTATCAGAGTTTTCCATATCGCTATCATTCCAAAAAAAAAAAAGGATTCAAAGCTGTTTACAATAGATAAAAGAAAACTCCAGTAATAAGGAGGATTTAAGAAATATTGGTAAAAAAAACTAATAAACACATAATATAGTAAACCGAAAACAAATGTAAAATCCAGAATCCACAAAACAAAACTATTGCTCAAAGAAATATGTCTTTAACAATGTCCTAAAAGAAAAATAAGGAGATACAAGCCTCAGTTTCATAGGGCGTGTATTCCATACCTACATTCAGTGTCACAGTGTTAATTGCCATTTCTCCTAACTGTTCCATTTGCTGTGTGTCCATGGACCAACCTAAATTGTTCAAAAAGACTTATCAAAAGGATCCTTCAGAAATGACCTGACATCTAAACCCAATCAGAACAAGTTAACAGTGAACTCTTCTATTTGATTAATTTCTTTTTCGTTACTCAACGTTATACATTACCTTTGATTTCAAATTCCTGAAATGTATTATATATCCATTTACTTCTAATGCACCTCATATTTTTTGTACTTTATTGTTAATTAAGAATAATATGTATTTCTTCTCCGGAAATGACTGCTGCCATTTCGGCATAATGTAAGCCACATTGAGCCTGCAAAGAGGTGGGAAAATGTGGGATACAAATACAGCAAATAAATAAATACTCTAGCCCCAATAAAAGGAAAAGAAGCCTCAAAACCAAACTTAAAATGAATATTTTTTTTACAGAAGGAAAACCTAACTTCAAAGTTTTCTATCTGCAGATGGAAACACCAGCAGCTCACTCAAGCCCCCAGAATTCAAACCAAATATTGATTTAAAAATGAAACAACTAATTTTAAAATCGATACGTTTATACTTGATTGAATTAAAGCCTTTGTCTGTTGGTCTGCTATTTGTTCTGTTGCATAGCAGATCTTCTGCCTGTCTTGTGTTTTCTGCCCTCTGTGCAGTTACATGTTAAAGCACTTACACAGTCGCTTGCATAGTATTACCTTTTTAATTATAATGTTGCAATATATCTGTATATATATATTTTTTTTTCTTCTATACAGGGCACAGGTTCTTTAAGTGAAAGCTCTAACCCATCTGACACCAGTACTCCAAGACGAGGCAGGCGGCAGCTTCCTCCCGTCCCCCCGAAACCTCGCTCCCTTATTTCCTATTCATCCATGCTGCAGCACTCGGCTAGCAACTCCTCTCCGCCCAATGGCGACGAAAATGGGTCACCTCTGCCCGACAAGGCCCTAGATCTGAATGATGCCTGTTTGACTGAGTCTTCCAGCTCTCTGCAAGGGAAGAATAGCCGACACTCTACCCCCCAGCACTACATCTCTGAGCCATATCTGGCACTTCACGAGGAGCTCCAAGGCTCAGACTGCGTAGCAGAGGAGGAAACACTGACCTTTGAGGCTGCAGTGGCCACCAGTCTGGGACGTTCCAATACGATTGCATCTGCTCCTCCTCTACGACACAGCTGGCAGTTGCCCAATGGGCATTATCGGAGGAGGAGGAGGGGAATTGTGAAGGCTGTATCTGGGGCAACTTGTGAGCTGCTCAGTGACACAGATGAGGATGATAAGTGCTAGAGGTCGCTATCCTTCATTGCATGCTGTTTGCAACATGTGGAAGCAAAAAAAAAAAAAGGAAATGATGTCCTACAGAAAGAAATCCATCCAAGACGTTTACACAGACACTAGGTGATCAGCTTGTGTGATAACAGAACTGTGTTTGTGATGCACTAGCTGAGTGAGAGTCCTAACCTAGAGACCACTAGGACATTGTGCCTCAATTTGGATGCAAGTTGGTTTCCCAAAGCAAAATTTTATTAGGAAGCTGGGCTGTGATTTCTCATTTGTTGATACTCTGGTCAGATTTCATCTGCTCATTGTGCTGGACCCAACAGCTTTGTTTCCATGAAGATGGGGAAGAAGGAAAATGAGAAGACAGCCAAAGTGTGATTGGGGGTGGGAGCTAAGGCTGAATGTGATCAGTTGTTATTGTGCTGCTTGTAGGTTTTCTTTTTGCTTTTTCTAACTTCTGTGCCAAAACTTGACTGACAGGTAGGCAATCTGAAGAGTCAGCATTTCACAGCCAGCCTGGCAAGCTGTTGTAGTGAACAGAGAAGCAAGCACCAGAGGACATTGGGGAGGAATGGTTTCTTTCAGAGTTTCAGCTAGTGGTCCACCAGATCTGTGTGCAGGAAAAAAAAATATATTTCCAGCTATCTAGAAAGACACATTATTTATAAAACAGGTTGAAAAATCCATAATACAAGCTGTTTGACTGATAAGCCCCTGTAGTTTGATATGTGTATGATATGAGTACTGTATTGGACTGTATAGCTCAACACTTTCCGACTGGGCTTAAGGAAAAAAATTTAATCTTATAATTTTCTCATCTGCTGTTTTTCAAAAATGTATTTATCATTTGATCTGGAGATCAACCTGTTTTATAACTGCTAACAATTTTCAGTGTTTCTAGCTACTCAGTACATACACAGACTTTTCTGGGTTTCAAGGTATGCGACAGCAGGGGTGTGCAACCCAAAATGTTTTTTTGTTTAGTTTCCTGTGTCATTTACGGGAATTTTTGTTATGATCAGGTTTTTTTCTTTTTCTTTTTCATGTTGGGAGCAATATCTCAGTGGTGCACAAAATATTGTGCACAATTTGCTAAGAATGTGCACTATTGGGAAGTAGTGCACACACTTACAAAAGTGCGCAGTATTTATGACACAGAGAAAAAAATGAAATTTGGGGTTTTTTCCTACTAGTTTCAGGCAAAAAGCGACATGAGAAATGTCATTTCAAATGAACGCACATCCCAGATAGATAGATAATTTGAGAGCTAATATATGTATCTATCTATCTATATAATATATAACCAGACACTGAGGTTATTGTATACATTTCACAAAAGTAGGGTATGCCTGCAGAAATTCACGTGTCTATGGCGATATATAGGATCTTTTCATTGCTACTTATAAGAAAGGTAGTTCATGTCACAGAGCTTCGGCTGTGCTTTTCTTTTCAAAGCACCACACGTACGAGATAACATGTTCGATGTCACAACTTTTGTATGACTCATGGCTCCGTCATCTATGAATGACCATCATCCATATTTAAATAAAATCATTTATGTGGTTTTACGATATTACATGTTTCAGAGGATGTGTGAATAGATATAGATTTATCTCTGTCTATATATGCCATGCTATATAAACTATATAGTATAGAGGCTATGTGTGTGTGTATGTTGAGTAAACCATATAGGGGTTGATATGTATGTGTCCATGCATCATGGGGGGAATTCTATAAATGGAGCCTAAAAAATTGGTCCTGAAAAAAAAAAAGCATATTCTTTAAAGTGTACCTAAAGTTAGGCGCGGTTTATAGCATAGTGCTTAAGCTCAGAGATCACGCCTATATATATAGGTACAGCCTTGTGCAACAACAAAAACATGGTGCAAATGCTGGTCCCTATATTTAGGCATGGAGCCCCTTTATTCTATAATTACACATGTAAGTAACAGTCACGCTCCCGATCTGCGCATGGCCCTCCCATTTCCACATCCTCCTTTTCTAACTCGCACATAACATTTAGGCGCGTATATGTTAAATGAATCTAATTAGTGCCAGTAATTGCTTGTTAAAAAGCCAATTATTATTGGTGCCAATTTGCTTGCTATTCAATTAAAATGTGCACGCATTTTTTAGTGCCTTTTTATAGAATTAGAGGGCATATGTGTGATGGAATCAGGTGATGTATCATCCTTGGTGCTAAGTTGCCTTTTTTGCTACCCTTTGTTGATCAGTTTTATACCCTGGATGTGCACATTATTTACAGTGTTCCCATATTTGCATCAGCAGTATCCTTTCCAAAGACTGTAATGGGAATCCCTGTCCCACTCCTTGTGTACTGCTGTCATCATGCTACAGAATTCCCTTTATGTCCTGCTTCGGGTTCTCAATGAAGTAGGCCAAGCGTTAGCATAGAGGAGCCTTCCAGTTCATTCCTAACAGCACAGGACTGATGTTTTAACCTGGTGGTTTTGTGCAGTGAGCATTAGTGCAGGAATCTGGTACCATAGGCCAGCCCAAATTTTATTAAGAAATCTCAAGCTGTGCAAAGAGAGTGCAGTTCCAGTAAATGAGTTCTGAGGATCAGGGAATGGATCCTCAGAAGCTTAGCCGAGATTGGGTGGCAGAGCTGGTGGTGGGAAGCGGGGCTGGTTGAGAGGCGGGGATAGTGCTGGGCAGACTTATACGTTCTGTGCCAGAGCCGGTGGTTGGGAGGCAGGGATAGTGCTGGGCAGACTTATACGGTCTGTGCCCTGAAAATGACAGATACAAATCAAGGTAAGGTATACACAAAAAGTAGCACATATGAGTTTATCGTGTTGGGCAGACTGGATGGACCGTGCAGGTCTTTTTCTGCCATCATCTACTATGTTACTATGTTATCAGATTGGGCCACGTGACAGTGTCTTTAGTCCAGCCAACATTATCGTTTGAGAGCAGTGGTTAAGGATAATTTGTATTTTTTTGCCCCCTTTCTCCAGCTTCTCTTTTATATCTATCTGAAGCAGTCTCGCATTTCTTTTCCAGCAACTGCTATAAATCCTGCTTTATTGTTGGTTAGCATACAACTGTAAGAGAAGCAGAAAAGAATTAAAAGTGTAAGTCTTAAATATACTCATCTTTGGATAAATTACAGAGAGTTTTCAGTTTATGTGGACACTGTTTCAGTTTTTGTAAGTTTTGGGAAATATTATTTTTCTCCTCAGTTGCAGAAATAACTCTCTCTAAATATCTCTGTTATAGAGCTCTCTCACTATATATATATATATATATATATATATATATATATATATATATATATATATATATATATATCTCCATATATATAATATTTTCATAATATTTACTTACACCATTATTTAATTAATAACAAATTGCTTGGTACTGTATAATTTTCTATATACAACCATAAGCTAAAGTTTACATGATTAGAAAAGTGTTTATCCCCAAAAAATATGAGGCAGTTCAAGTGAATGTTTACAGTTCCATAATGTGTATTCTGCTGTATAGACTATCTCAACACCCACTGGAAAATTAAAACATTTTTATAATGTGCAGTAGTTATGGGCATCATTGACGCTTTTGGCACTGGAGATTAAATAGCTGTGACTTCCTTGTACAGATATGTCCAGGTATCTACCTATACTATAATGGAGGTGATGGGCTAAATTCTGTAAATGGTCTCCAAATGTGACTGCCAAAAAAAATGTGCACTGAGCGCTATTCCATAACCAGTGCTCTGAGTTGGGCATCATTTAGGGCCCTTTTACAAAGGCGCGCTGAAAAATGGCCTGTGGTAGTGTAGACGCATGTTTTGGGCGTGCACAGAATCATTTTTCAGCGCATCTGTAAAAAAAATGCCTTTTTAAAATTTTTGCCAAAAATGGGCGTGCGGCAAAACAAAAATTGCCGTGCATCCATTTTGAGTCTGATACCTTACCGCCAACCATTGACCTAGTGGTAAGGTCTCACACGATAAGTGGGCGGTAATTTTCTACGTGCATAAAATGCCAATTACCGCCCAATTACCAAATATTTTCCGGCGCGCCTAGCAGATGCGCGTCAAAAATGCAATTACCGCAAGGGCCACACTGTAGCCTGGCAACTCAAAATTGACATGGGTTGGGCACACGTAGGTGCCTATGCGTCAATAAAAGTGCCCCTTATAGAATTGCATGTAGGCTGTGATCTGCACCCACCTATTAGCCATAAGGATTTACACGAACTCAACCCTGGTGTAAATCCCCACACCTAAATTAGGCATGAAGCCCCTGAATGTCCCTGACTCGCCCACGCCCTTTTTTCAGTTGCATGCTAAAGAGGTTTATTTGAGCATCTTTATAGAGTGGCAATTAGCAAGATGCGGACGCAAATCCAGATTGTTGCCAATTAGCGTCAATAATTGATTGTCATCCAATTATTGGCACTAGCAGGTTCATTGCTTAATTTCCACACACACATTTGGACAATTTAAGCACCATTTACAGAATTCCTCTGGATATGCCTAACTTTATAACTGTCTTCATACAGTAGTGGTTCTCAGCCCAGTCTGTGAGAACACTCCTAACTAATCTAGACTTCAGAACATCCATAATGAACACTCATGAAATACGTATATATTTATATATGTATATATAGATATTTGTTTACACTGAGGACAAATGGCACTTAAACGTTAGTGCTCTGCAGTGCCAGTTTCATTTCATTTTTAGCGGCAGTGCATGTAAAGACGTATCCGTGCACTCCGGCACATGTCTAGTTTTGTATATGCAAAACAATAGGCAGGTGCATTCACTATCCCCTGGATTCTATATAGCTCGCCTAGAATTTTGGTGGATTCTATAACAATGCATGTAACTTAATTGGCTTAACAAGCTAATCAGCATTGTTCACAGCAGCTAACAAGCAATAATAAACACTAATTGACAATAATTAGAAATTACACGCAGAAATCTCTAAACATATTCTATAATGCACTGCACCAAAATTTTAATGCACACATGCAGAAAAGGTGCATGGCTATGGGTGGGGAAATGGGCATTTTGTGGGTGTTCCAAAATTTATGCACATTGTTACAGAATATATCCCAGTGCGTGTAAGTCTACGCACCGGGATTTACATCACAGTTTCATTGGTGTAAATGGATGCACATATTTTTAGGCGATGTGATCTCAACTAGACATATTCTATATACCACGCTTAAATCTAGGCATCGCTTATAGAATACGCTTAGGCAGAAATGTTTACTGCGCAGATTTTTCAGGCACCATATATAAAATTTGGCCCGAAAACATATACATTAAATGTATAGGCACCCAATATCTACACCTATACGTTTAGAGTAGAGGTATAAGCATACATGGAGTATGGCATTTATTGTAGAAGCACTATTCGTGTTTTAGATGCTCATAAATGTGTATATCCCGATTTTAGAAAGCTGGGATATTATGGGCTAGATTCTATATAAGGCGCCTGAAAAATCTACATGGAATAAATTTCTGCCTAAGTGTATTCTATAAGCAACACCTAGATTTAGCCACAGTATATCGAATATCCCAACGCCTAGAACTATGCACATCCATTTACACCATGGAAAATAAGGCGTAAATATTGGTGCATAGATTTAGATGCAGAGGGGCATATTCTATAAGTGCACGTAAATTTTGGAATGCCCACAAAATGCCCATTTCCCTGCCCATACTCACGCCCCTTTTTGGCTCCACAGATTAGAATTTAGGCGTTGTGTGTTACAGAATACACTTAGCAAGTTATGCCTGTAAATCAGGGGCATAGCCAGTATGGGGCCAAGGGGGCCTGGGCCCCCATAGATTTGCCCCTGGACCCCCCTGCCGATGACCTGACAACCCCCCTCCCACCGCCGCCCACCTTTGCTGGTGGGGGACCCCAACCCCCGCCAGCCTAGTTGAGGTCCTCTTCTTCCCAATCCCATGCAAGGCTTCGTTCTAGTCTGACGTCCTGCACGCAGGACGTCAGACTAGAACAAAGCCTTGCACGGGATTGGGAAGAAGAGGACCTCGGCTCGGCTGGCGGGGTTGGGGTCCCCCGCCAGCAAAGGTAGGCGATGGCGGGAGGGGGGTCATCGGGTCATCGGCAGGGGGGGGTCAAAGTTGGTGGGGGGTTAGCAATGGTGGGGGGGTTAGCAATGGCGGCGGGGGGTCAGTGGCACCGGGGGGGGGGCTAAAATGTACCCCCTCACCTCGGGCTCTGGACCTCCCTCCCGCTGAAGTCTGGCTATGCCCCTGCTGTAAATTCTAATTAGTGCTCATTATTGCTTGTTAAGTGCTGTTAAAAATGCTGATTGGCTTGTCAAGACAATTAAGTTACGTGCATTGTTATAGAATACGCTTGGATTTCAGCGCAGAACGCAAGGCGCAATATATAGTATCTGGCAATAAATGTCTAAAATGTGAAGAAGTGCATCTGGCAAGAGATGTGGTCTGGGCAAGTTTTGGTTAGAGCAAAAAGATACACATGCATTTCAACAGGCAGCATGGAAGAACATTCATATAACACACAGGAGCCAGCTCTGTGGGTGCTTGAGCACTCCCAATATTGGGAAAACTCCTTGACTGTGTCCAGGGATGGAGTCATTTCTATTGGGCTTAGCACCCTCAATTATGTTGAAAAGTTGGCACCTCTGGTATAACGTACAAATGATGCTCATGTTTGTACAATATAAATCTTCTTAATAGGCAGACAAGAGGGAAAGTGCCATTGAGACATATTGGGGCCGTTTTACTAAACTGTAGTAAAACTACTACTACTTAACATTTCTAGAGCGCTACTAGGGTTACGCAGCGCTGTACAATTTAACAAAGAGAGACAGTCCCTGCTCAAAGAGCTTACAATCTAATAGACAAGTGAACGGTCGGTCCGATCGGGGCAGTCAAATTGGGGCAGTCTGGATTCACTGAACGGTAAGGGTTAGGTGCCGAACGCAGCATTGAAGAGGTGGGCTTTAAGCAAAGACTTGAAGATGGGCAGGGAGGGGGCTTGGCGTAAGGGTTCAGGAAGGTTGTTCCAAGCATAGGGTGAGGCGAGGCAGAATGAGCGGAGCCTGGAGTTGGCGGTGGTGGAGAAGGGTACTGAGAGGAGGGATTTATCCTGTGAACGGAGGTTACGGGCGGGAACGTAAGGGGAGATGAGGGTAGAGAGGTAGTGAGGGGCAGCAGACTGAGTGCATTTGTAGGTAAGAAGGAGAAGCTTGAATTGAATGCGGTATCTGATCGGAAGCCAGTGAAGTGACCTGAGGAGAGGGGTGATATGAGTATATCGGTTCTGGCGGAATATGAGACGTGCAGCAGAGTTCTGAACAGACTGAAGGGGGGATAGATGGCTAAGTGGGAGGCCGGTGAGGAGTAAGTTGCAGTAGTCCAGGCGAGAGGTAATGAGAGCGTGGACGAGAGTTCGGGTGGTGTGTTCAGAGAGGAAAGGGCGAATTTTGCTGATGTTAAAGAGGAAGAAGCGACAGGTCTTGGCTATCTGCTGGATATGCGCAGAGAAGGAAAGAGAGGAGTCAAAGATGACTCCGAGGTTGCGGGCAGATGAGACGGGGAGGATGAGGGTGTTATCAACTGAGATAGAAAGTGGAGGAAGAGGAGAAGTGGGTTTTGGTGGAAAGACGATAAGCTCGGTCTTGGACATGTTCAGTTTCAGGTGGCGGTTGGACATCCAGGCAGCAATGTCGGATAAGCAGGCCGATACCTTTGCCTGGGTCTCCGCGGTGATGTCTGGTGTGGAGAGATACAGTTGGGTGTCATCAGCATAGAGATGATACTGGAAACCATGAGATGAGATCAGGGAGCCCAGGGAAGAGGTGTAGATTGAGAAGAGAAGGGGTCCAAGGACTGATCCCTGGGGAACACCAACAGATAAGGGGATGGGGGTGGAGGAAGATCCATGAGAGTGAACTTTGAAGGTGCGGTTGGAGAGATAGGAGGAGAACCAGGAGAGGACAGAGCCCTGGAACCCAAAACGTGGCCTTAGTCCTTACACAGGTCATTCCTAAGCACTAAGGTCTTTTTTGCTGCATGGGTAAAATGGCCAACTTTCTATTTTTTAAATTAATGACCATGCGCTAATTTTCCCATTAGCGTGCGAGCCCCTACCGCCACCTTAAGGGCTCATGCGCTAACCACACGAGGATATATCTTGTCAGTGGAGACAGGAAGAAATGAGGGCTAATTGGGCCTTTTCCCTTGCCATCTACTATGTTACTATATTAACTAATAAGACCGCAGGAACAGGAAGTGGGAAACTGCAAATCTTGGCATTTCAAGGACAGACTGCTATACAATCACGTTACAACAGTAATAGATCACAGGAAGTGGCACCTCACTCAGTAGGGATAGTATATGCATTGAAAATTTAGGGCCTGATATTCAAAAGGGTTTAACTGAACAGGAGAGGCTCCTGCCGGGTTAGACCCTACTATGTAACTCAGCTCCTAATATTAACGATTAGTGCCACTGAATATCACTGCTAGCCAGTCATCTCCTAACCAGTTAGGTTAGGGGCAGAGCATCTACTTTGCCAGTAGCGGTAATTTTCAGTCTGCTGAGTAACCACATAAAGTCAGGATAGCAAAAAGGCTAACCTAAATTTATACAGTAAAGTTAACCAAGCACCGGTCTGAAAATCAGCCAGTGCCCAGTTAACTTCTGGGTGTTCGCTGATACCCAGAGCAGTGCATGCCCAGGCTGTGATTATCCAGGGTCAGGTCATCCTGCAGCAGTGAGCAACTCAGTTGCCACATACTGCCATGGACTGAATATGGAGTGGATATTGTTCATGGCTGTCTAAACTAAAAGCTACAAAGTAATACATTTAAAACATCAGAGAAAATATTTCTTCACTCAGTGTGTAATTAAACTCTGGAATTCGTTGCCAGAGAATGTAGTAAAAGCAGTTAACTTAACGGGGTTTAAAAAAGGTTTGGATAACTTCCTAAAAGAAAAGTCCATAAGCCATTATTAAGATGGACTTGGGGAAAATCCACTGCTTATTTCTAGAATAAGCAGCATAAAATGTATTGTACTGTTTTGGGATCTTGCCAGGTACTTGTAACCTGGATTGGCCACTGTTGGAAACGGGATGTTGGGCTTGATGGACCTTCGGTCTGTCCCAGTATGGCAATGGTTATGTGCTTAACTTGACCTATTTAGTTCATAGTTCAGTGCCTTGGAGGGAGATGACTTACAGTCACTGTACATGTCACTCATTTCCTACATCACTCTGTAAGCCACTGCAAACTTAGATCACAATACATGTAAAAATAAGATAACATTTCAATCTAAAGCATTTTACCAGAGAAACAAATCCACATTTAGACTACATAAATATAGCAGATATAATACACTGTCTTCAGCATTCAAAGCTTCATGTGATGAGTCAAAACAAAATAAGGCAAATGCAGCATGATTTCTGAAGAAGTGTAAGTACAGCCTTGGGATTTCCTTATGAGGCTATATAAATCTGATTTTAATAAGCTTCTTTTTGAGCAAGCAGGCAAATGTTGCATTACTCCTGTGTGGGCTTATCTGGTGGTGGATTTTACATGGTAGCACCCTCCAGTTATTTTAAATTAAAATGTCATTAATCTAAGAAAAGAGGCATTAGAAGAAACATTAATTTAGTAGAGGCGTACCTTATGATTGCTATCTTTCTTTTTTTTAGTTCTGCTCACTGGCTCGTAACAGTGATTAAAGTCAGGGTAGAGTACTGTGTGGAAGGGGTAGGAAGCACTGCTCTGCACTGCATCATTCTGACAATGTTAATGAAAGCACACTGCATTACTCACTGGGTTTTATAGTCAGGCAAAATCCCAATAAGGATGTTGTAGCTTCAGCCAGAATATTTGATAATATTGATATTATGTTCCCACTGTCTTTATGTCCAAACAAAAAAAACAGCACCACGGGCCTTTAAAAATGGAACACAGTTCTTTAATGAATGAGCCTTGACAAAAAGACCCGACACGGGCCGTGTTTCGGTGACTAGCACCTGCGTCAGGGGTCACAGTGATGACGTGGAAAACTTGGGGAATAACTCGAATATATTCCTCTACAATATATTATTCCTTACCCCACGTCTCATGTAGTAAAAGCTACAAAGCACATTTTCACGCTTAGCACTCAAAATTACACATGGATGTGTAGTTTAACTGGGAAATAATCTGCTAATTTGTACTAACAACCAATAACTGCTGATAATTGGCGTTAATTGGTACTAAGTGATGCTAATTTGCTATTCTAGAAACTAAGCACAGAAAACCTATAGCACATAACTTTAAGGGGGTGTTGATGTGGGAGGGGCTTGAGAGGGTCAGGGGCATCTCTGGCACTTACACGTTAACATTCCGTAATACTGTCAGTTCCATGCACAACTGCATCATTTAGTCATGTTCAATTGACATTGCATAAGCAGCTATACCTAAGTGTATTCTATAATTGCCATTATAGACTTTCTGCTTCACACAGCATCCTAGTGTCTACATTTTGGCAACCTTTTCCTAATTACCCCCTAAATGCATGAGAACAACTCTAGTGTAATGACTGGAGCTGTATATTTCTCATGGACATCATGACTGTTTGTCACAAATTTTCATAGATTGTGCCGTTTACTGAGGGTTTATTTTCTTCATTTTGCAGGTAATTCTGGAAAGGCCACTGAAATGTAGGCCTTAGGATGCTGCATACAAAGCAAGTACTCTACACTGGAAATTATGCATGTAATCATGGCTGCTTATGCCATGTCAATGGTGTATCTGACAGTATTCTAGAATCATAGCATGTCCCTGACCCATCCATGCCCCTTCACATGCACATGCATTGAAGTTACATGCTTTAGCTTTTGTGTGCTAAGGGAAATGGGACTTGATATACCACCTTTCTGAGGTTTTTGCAACTACATTCAAAGCGGTGTACATATATTCAGACACTTATTTTGTACCAGGGGCAATGGAGGGTTAAGTGACTTGCCCAGAGTCACAAGGAGCTACAGTGGGAATCAAACTCAGTTCCCTAGGATCAAAGTCCACTGCACTAACCACTAGGCTACTCCTCCACCCAAGGGGGGAAATTCTAGATATGGTGCCGAATGTTGGGGGCTACTTCTGCGCCAAAGTTTCAGCGCAAAAAGAAACCTAATGGATGCAAGACACAAAAATGGGGCAGAAATGGCAGTTCTGTGCAAAAACACACATGCCCAGTTATGGGATAATGTGTAAGTGTTCCGCATGGAACTGCAAGGCGGATGTGGCCATGCTATAAAGGGTGACTAACCTCAATAATGCACGGTGATTATTGGTTGTTAACACCAATTAGTACATAAGTATTGCCATACTGGGAAAGACCAAAGGTCCATCAAGCCCAGCATCCTGTTTCCAACAGTGGCCAATCCAGGTCACAAATACCTGGCAAGATCCCAAAAAAGTACAAATCCAGAAATAGTGGATTTTCCCCAAGTCCATGTAATAATGGTCTATGGACTTTTTCTTTAGGAAGCCATCCAAACCTTTTTTAAACTCCCCTAAGCTAACCGCCTTTACCACATTCTCTGGCAACGAATTCCAGAGTTTAATTATATGTTGAGTGAAGAAACATTTTCTCTGATTCGTTTTAAATTTACTACATTGTAGCTTCATCACATGCCCCCTACTCCTAGTATTTTTGGAAAGCGTAAACAGACGCTTCACATCTTACCCGTTCAACTCCACTCATCATTTTATAGACCTCTATCATACAGTGGTGGAAATAAGTATTTGATCCCTTGCTGATTTTGTAAGTTTGCCCACTGACAAAGACATGAGCAGCCCATAATTGAAGGGTAGGTTATTGGTAACAGTGAGAGATAGCACATCACAAATTAAATCCGGAAAATCACATTGTGGAAAGTATATGAATTTATTTGCATTCTGCAGAGGGAAATAAGTATTTAATCCCTCTGGCAAACAAGACCTAATACTTGGTGGCAAAACCCTTGTTGGCAAGCACAGCGGTCAGACGTCTTCTGTAGTTGATGATGAGGTTTGCACACATGTCAGGAGGAATTTTGGTCCACTCCTCTTTGCAGATCATCTCTAAATCATTAAGAGTTCTGGGCTGTCGCTTGGCAACTCGCAGCTTCAGCTCCCTCCATAAGTTTTCAATGGGATTAAGGTCTGGTGACTGGCTAGGCCACTCCATGACCCTAATGTGCTTCTTCCTGAGCCACTCCTTTGTTGCCTTGGCTGTATGTTTTGGGTCATTGTTGTGCTGGAAGACCCAGCCACGACCCATTTTTAAGGCCCTGGCGGAGGGAAGGAGGTTGTCACTCAGAATTGTACGGTACATGGCCCCATCCATTCTCCCATTGATGCGGTGAAGTAGTCCTGTGCCCTTAGCAGAGAAACACCCCCAAAACATAACATTTCCACCTCCATGCTTGACAGTGGGGACGGTGTTCTTTGGGTCATAGGCAGCATTTCTCTTCCTCCAAACACGGCGAGTTGAGTTCATGCCAAAGAGCTCAATTTTTGTCTCATCTGACCACAGCACCTTCTCCCAATCACTCTCGGCATCATCCAGGTGTTCACTGGCAAACTTCAGACGGGCCGTCACATGTGCCTTCCGGAGCAGGGGGACCTTGCGGGCACTGCAGGATTGCAATCCGTTATGTCGTAATGTGTTACCAATGGTTTTCATGGTGACAGTGGTCCCAGCTGCCTTGAGATCATTGACAAGTTCCCCCCTTGTAGTTGTAGGCTGATTTCTAACCTTCCTCATGATCAAGGATACCCCACGAGGTGAGATTTTGCGTGGAGCCCCAGATCTTTGTCGATTGACAGTCATTTTGTACTTCTTCCATTTTCTTACTATGGCACCAACAGTTGTCTCCTTCTCGCCCAGCGTCTTACTGATGGTTTTGTAGCCCATTCCAGCCTTGTGCAGGTGTATGATCTTGTCCCTGACATCCTTAGACAGCTCCTTGCTCTTGGCCTTTTTGTAGAGGTTAGAGTCTGACTGATTCACTGAGTCTGTGGACAGGTGTCTTTCATACAGGTGACCATTGCCGACAGCTGTCTGTCATGCAGGTAACGAGTTGATTTGGAGCATCTACCTGGTCTGTAGGGGCCAGATCTCTTACTGGTTGGTGGGGGATCAAATACTTATTTCCCTCTGCAGAATGCAAATAAATTCATATACTTTCCACAATGTGATTTTCCGGATTTAATTTGTGATGTGCTATCTCTCACTGTTACCAATAACCTACCCTTCAATTATGGGCTGCTCATGTCTTTGTCAGTGGGCAAACTTACAAAATCAGCAAGGGATCAAATACTTATTTCCACCACTGTATCTCCCCTCAGCCACCTTTTCTCCAAGCTGAAGAGCCCTAGCCGCTTTAGCCTTTCCTCATAGGGAAGTCATCCCATCCCCTTTATCATTTTCGTTGCCCTTCTCTACACCTTTTCTAATTCCACTATATCTTTTTTTTAGATGCGGCGACCAGAATTGAACACAGTATTCGAGGTGAAGTCCTACCATAGAGTGATACAAAGGCATTATAACATCCTCATTTTTGTTTTCTATTCCTTTCCTAATAATACCTAACATTCTATGTGCTTTCTTAGCCGCAGCAGCACACTGAGCAGAAGGTTTCAACGTATCATCAACAACGAAACCTAGATCCCTTTCTTGTTCCATGACTCCTAACGTGGAACCTTGCATGACGCAGCTATAATTCGGATTCCTCTTTCCCACATGCATCACTTTGCACTCGCTCACATTAAACGTCATCTGCCATTTAGACACCCAGTCTCCCAGTCTCGTAAGGTCCTCTTGTAATTTTTCACAGTCCTCCCGCGATTTAACGACTTTGAATAACTTTGTGTCATCAGCAAATGTAATTACCTCACTAGTTACTCCCGTCTCTAGGTCATTTATAAATATGTTGAAAAGCAGTTGTCCCAGCACAGACCCCTGGGGAACCCCACTAACTACCCTTCTACATTGAGAATACTGACCATTTAACCCTACTCGCTGTTTTCTATCTTTTAACCAGTTTTTAATCCACAATAGAACACTACCTCCTATCCCATGACTCTCCAATTTCCTCTGGAGTCTTTCATAAGGTACTTTGTTGAATGCCTTTTGAAAATCCAGATACACAATATCAACCGGCTCCCCTTTATCCACATGTTTGTTCACCCCTTCAAAGAAATGTAGTAGATTGGTGAGGCAAGATTTCCCTTCACTAAATCCATGTTGACTTTGTCTCATTAATCTATGCTTTTGAATATGCTCTGTAATTTTGTTCTTAATAATAGTCTCTACCATTTTGCCTGGCACCAACGTCAGACTCACAGGTCCAATATTTCCCAGATCTCCTCTGGACCCTTTTTTAAAATCGGCGTTACATTGGCCACCCTC
This sequence comes from Microcaecilia unicolor, assembly GCF_901765095.1. Lineage (NCBI taxonomy): Eukaryota > Metazoa > Chordata > Amphibia > Gymnophiona > Siphonopidae > Microcaecilia > Microcaecilia unicolor. Next base: position 94,635,309 of record NC_044036.1, on the reverse strand, counting down.
CAATCTTCCGGTACCAAGCTCGATTTTAAGGATAAATTACATATTTCTAACAATAGCTCTGCAAGCTCATTTTTCAGTTCTATCAGTACTCTGGGATGAATACCATCTGGTCCAGGAGATTTGCTACTCTTCAGTTTGTAGAACTGCCCCATTACATCTTCCAGGTTTACAGAGAATTCATTAAGTTTCTCCGACTTGTCAGCTTCGAATAGCATTTCCGGCACCGGTATCCCACCCAAATCTTTCTCAGTGAAGACCGAAGCAAAGAATTCATTTAATCTCTACCCTACGGCTTTGTCTTCCCTGATCGGCCCTTTTACTCCTCGGTCATCTAGAGGTCCAACAGATTCTTTTGCTGGCTTCCTGCTTTTAATATACCTAAAAAAAAATTTTACTATGTGTTTTTGCCTCCAACCACAATCTTTTTTTCGAAGTCCCTCTTAGCCTTCCTTATCAGCGCTTTGCATTTGACTTGACATTCCTTATGCTGTTTCTTATTATTTTCAGTCGGTTCCTTCTTCCCATTTTCTGAAGGATTTTCTTTTAGCTCTAATAGCTTCCTTCACCTCACTTTTTAACCACACCGGCTGTCGTTTGGTCTTCAGTCCTCCTTTTTTAATACACGGAATATATTTGGCCTGGGCTTCCAGGATGGTGTTTTTGAACAGCATCCACACCTGATGTAAATTTTTGACCCTCGCAGTTGCTACTCTCATTTTTTTTCACCGTTCTTCTCATTTTATCATAGTCTCCTTTTTTAAAGTTAAATGCTAACGTATTTGATTTCCTATGTATACTTACTTCAAAGCTAATATCAAATCCGATTTTATTATGATCACTGTTATCAAGCGGCCCCAGCACCATTACCTGCTGCAGTAGATCATGCACTCCACTAAGGACTAGGTCTAGAAGTTTTCCTTCTCTCGTTGGCTCCTGTACCAGCTGCTCCATAAAGCTGACCTTGATTTCATCAAGGAATTTTACCTCCCTAGCGTGCCCCGATGTTACATTTACCCAGTCAATATCGGGGTAATTGAAATCACCCATTATTATTGTGTTGCCCAGTTTGTTTGCATCCCTAATTTCCTTTAACATTTCTGTATCTGTCTGTTCATCCTGGCCAGGTGGACGTTAGTACACTCCTAACACTATCCTTTTCCCCTTAACACATGGAATTTCAATCCACAGTGATTCCAAGAAGTGTTTTGTTTCCTGCAGAATTTTCAATCTATTTGATTCAAGACGCTCATTAATATATAATGCTACCCCTCCACCAATTCGATGCACCCTATCATTACGGTATAATTTGTCCCACTGGTTATCCTCCTTCCACCAGGTCTCAGAGATGCCTATTATATCTAATTTTTCATTTAGTGCAATATATTCTAACTCTCCCATCTTATTTCTTAGGCTCCTGGCATTCGCATATAGACATTTTAAACTATGTTTGTTGTTCCTGTTTACATCATGCTCAGTACTTGACAGTATTAATTTGCAATCTTTTGTCTGATTTTTATTTTTATTTAAGGACACCTGATCTACTACAGTCTCTTTTGCAACCTCACTATCAGGATACCCTATCTTCCCTCTTTTGGTGATATCTTTGAAAGATACCTTATCCCGAACCATGCGCTTTTGAGCGACTGTCGGCCTTCTCCCCCCGTTTCTAGTTTAAAAGCTGCTCTATCTCCTTTTTAAATGCTGACGCCAGCCTGGTCCCACCCTGGTTAAGGTGGAGCCCATCGTTTCAGAATAGGCTCCCCCTTCCCCCGAGTGTTGCCCAGTTCCTAACAAATCTAAAACCCTCCTCCCTGCACCATTGTCTCATCCATGCATTGAGACTCCAGAACTCTGCCTGTCTCTTGGGCCCTGCACATGGAACAGGTAGCATTTCAGAAAATGCTACCCTAGAGGATTTGGATTTGAGCTTTTTACCTAACAGCCTAAATTTGGCTTCCAGAACCTCTCTCCCACATTTTCCTATGTCATTGGTACCCACATGTACCAAGACAGCCGGCTCCTCCCCAGCACTATCTAAAATCCTATCTAGGTGATGTGTGAGGTCCGCCACCTTTGCACCAGGCAGGCAAGTCACCAGGCGATCCTCACGTCCACCAGCCACCCAGCTATCTATTTGCCTAATGATTGAATCACCAATTACAACAGCTGTCCTAACCTTTCCCTCCCGGGCAGCACTTGGAGACATATCCTCGGTGCGAGAGGATAAACATCCCTGTAGGTCTCCTCTATGTACCTCTCTGTCTCCCTCAGCTCCACCAAGTCTGCTACTCTAGCCTCAAGAGAACGGACATGTTCTTTGAGAGCTAGGAGCTCTTTGCATCGAGCACGCACATATGGCATCTCACCAGCTGGGAGATAATCATACAAGTGACACTCAATGCAAAAGACTGGATAGCACCCCTCTCGCTGCTGGACTGCTGACTCCATCTTAGTGTTTTTGAGTTTTTCAATCATTTAAAACTTGCTACAGTATTAAGGATATTGGCCTAATATAAAAGTCTCTTTTAGTTTATATAATATATTGTATGATTTATTTAGTGTTTCCTTCTTAGGTGGTAATGAAATGTATTTAAAACTGTGTAAGAGCACTCCTTGCTTGTTACCCTAATTATAATAACTGACTATAAATGAAGAGTTGTCCTAGGGGTGGGTGAGATCCTGCAGTGCTATCTGCAGTGCTAACAGATTCTATCTGTTAATGCTGTGGTTTTTAAAACTAAGTGGAAAAGACTGGAGATTAGTTGATAAAATTGCTTTTTATATTTTTATTTTGGCTAACACTAACCTACAATTCCTCCTTTAAACCCCAATCTTTAAGTTCCCAAAGCACATAGTAAAGTAGTGTTCACTTACCAGAGAAATGTCCTCTTCTCTCGGAACTTCTCAGAAAGAAAGTTCAGTGGGACCTTTCCTCTTTATATAGTTTTGAATCTAAGGGGCCTTTTTTATACAGGCTCTTTGAAACTGACTTAGCAACCTATGCAAGTATTCTACTTCCCCACACCTTAATTAACACTTAATTGAGGTTGCTGGATGAGCTACCTCTCCAGCATCCAAGGAACAGAAAATAACTGCCTTTTAGAACAAGAGTTTTTGGCTGTTTAGTTTCTACCTCTAGAAAAGGTTTCAGTTTAAAAGTATGGGGAAATGCCTATTTCTAGAGAATTTTCAGTTTAAAACTATGGGGAAAGGGTTTGTACACCATGGCAACTAGTTAATGATGCTTGCTTCTCTCTCTCTCTCTCTCTCTCTCTCTCTCTCTCTCTCTCTCTTTTTATTCCCCCCTTAATACTAAACTAGGTCCTGGTTCTGATTTTCCAATTAACTTGCATGCCAAAATGGCACTGTTCTATACCCTGCGCATGCAATTTTGGCATGCTAAACCCTAAAATGTGAGCACAAGATTATAGCATGAGGGGGCTCCTACTTTGCTGTTACTGTTTCTAGATTTCATCTTTCTGGGGTTGAGTTTAAGACCATTTTTATTTTTGAATTGTTTTCTGATGGCTATAGCACTAAACTAGTGCACTGTCGGGGCAGCAGGGCATGTTACAGAGCTGATCACATTACGTGCTGATCACACTGAAAAGACACTTGTGTTTTCTGTTCAGTCTGGCTGTAGATTTCATTGCGTATACATCTGTGACTATTTCTGGGCTGGGAAACGTTTTATGAAACCAATAAAAAGAGATAGTTCATGAGTTTTCAAGACCACACAGGACAATAGATGAACCTCTGTGGCCTCAAAAAAACCTCTTTTTTATTGGACCAAGGTATAAACAGAGATTCCATAAAAGTAAAGAAGGTATAACAGAGATTCCAGTTTCCTCCAGGATGAATATAGCTACTAGATCTTATAAATCTGGTTGTCCAAAATTATATTCACTGGAAATGCTATAGCTGCATCTGAAGGCAGAATATCCACAGAGTTACCTTCTTCACTGCAAAGAAAAAAAACATGTTTTAATTTATATTTTTCATTAACAAACTTCTGTTTATTTCGCTGCTGGTTCGTTCCGTTGAGTGTACTCCAAATGATCCCTGAAGGAGCTTTTTAAATATTTGTAAATTCTTTTCATTTCCTTCATTACTTTATGCAAAGTTATTAAGATTCTGAAATGATTTGGGAATGGGATTAATATTCCTGACATCCAGTAACCTTCATACTGCCGTGGGGCTCTTCTAGTTCCTCCATCTGGGGGATAAATTTAAGAACCAGATATAGAAATTTGCACACAAAAAAACTTGGCTCCACCTTTAAACCAGAGTATATTGTATAATCATCGGCATTTGCTTTAGTGAAAGGTTTAGAGGTTGCTCAAAAAATATTCCTTCTTAAAGGCATGATGCCTTAGAAAATAGTGCAGCTCTGTAACGTGCCACAAAGCATTCATTAAGATAGCACAAGTTTGAAAGCATTCATGCTATACCTAATGTATAAATTATGTCCCAAGACAAATATTTGTAGGAACACATTACTTAATCTGACTCCTTGTACTTTTTCACCTTCTCTCAAATGTGAGAAGAGTTTCTCCATGCTAAGAGGTAAACAAGAGGGGGTGTACTAATGAAAGCTCTCAATGGCTGCTGAGCATTACAATGCTACCTGCTAATAACTCTTCCCTTAGGTTTTGACTAAGAAAATGTAGAATACCACAGGGATTCCCAACACCTGTTCTGGGCACTCCATAGAAAGATGGGTTTTCGGGATACTTACCATGAATATGCATGAGATCAATTTGCATATATTCTATCTCTAGGGTATGCAAATTGGTCTCATGTAGATTCACCTGCTCTACACCACTCATGATTTAGTAGACCTCAATCATATCTCCCCTCAGCTGTCTCTTTTCCAAGCTGAAGAGCCCTAACATCTTTAGCTTTTCCTTATATGGGAGCAGTTCCATCCCCTTTATCATTTTGGTTGCTCTTTTCTGAACCTTTTCTATTTCCGATTATCTTTTTTGAGATTTGGTGACCAGAACTGAACACAATACTCAAGGTGAGGTCGCACCATGGAGTGATATAGAGGCATTATAATATTTTTGGTCTTATTTTGCATCCCTCTCCTAATAATTCGTAGCATCCTATTTGCTTTTTTTGGCTGCCGCTGCACACTGAGCAGATTTCAATTTATTGTCTACAATGATACCTAGGTCTTTTTCTTGAGTGCTGACACCTAAGGTGGACCCTAGCATCAGCTAACTATGATTTGGATTATTCTTCTCAATATGCATAATTTTGCATTTGTCTACATTAAATTTCATCTGCCATTTGAAAGCCCAGGCTTCCAGTTTTCTAAGGTGTTCCTGCAATTTTTCACAATCTGCATTCGCTTTGACAACTCTGAATAGTCATCTGCAAATGTAATCACATCACTTGTCATTCCGATTTCTAGATCATTTATAAATATATTAAATAGTACCGATCCCAGTACAGATCCCTGCGGCACTCCACTATTCACTCTCCTCCATGGAGAGAAATGACCATTTAACCCTATCCTCTGTTTTCTGTCCAATTACCAATTCTTAATCCAAAGAAAGACATTAGTCTCCTATCCTATGACTCCTTAATTTTCTCAGGAGTCTCTCATGAGGTACTTTGTCAAAAGCTTTCTGAAAATCTAGATACACTACATCAACCAGTTCAACTTTATCAGCATGTTTATTCACACCTTCAAAAAAAATGAAGCAAATTGGTGAGGTAAGACCTCCCTTGGCTGAATCCATTCTGACTCTGTCCCATTAAAGCATGTTTGTCTACGTGTTCTGTAATTTTATTCTTCATAACAGTTTCCACTATTTGCCCGGCACGGAAATCAAGTTTACTGGAGTTACATTGGCCACCCTCCAGTCTTCAGGTACTACAGATGATTTTAATGACAGGTTTACATATCACTAGCAGTAGATCAGTAATTTCATGTTTGAGTTCTTCAATACCCTGGGGTGCATACCATCCGATGCAGGTGATTTATCACTCTTTAACTTGTCAGTTTGGCTCAGTACATCTTTTCAGTTCCTCTGCATCATCACCCTTGAAATACAAGTGTATGCAAATGTAACGGTAATGGAGGTTATTTTAGAAGACCTTATTCACAGTTGTCCATAATACATAGGAATTGAAAGGGGATGTGGTTTGAGGGGGGTCAAAAATCTACACATGCATTCCACATTTCATAAAAATAATGCAGGTTTAGGACCTAATATTTCCACGTGGGAGATGTAGAGCTGCTCTCTGGCATGTATAGTTGGTTTTTTTTTAAAGGTGCTCATTTCAGCCAGCCTTGTACAGGAAGATCCTTGATCCCACATTATTTTCCCCTCCAAAGTGAAAATTGCAGCCTCTGTATTTAATTAGCATAATTTGCATGCTTAGGTTTGCAAAAATAGCTGACAAATACAAGTAATTGCTGACACACAAACACTTTGCAAAATACCAATTTATAAGTGTAAATGTTCACAATACACACATAAGTTGCAACACCTCCTCTATTGATTTTTCCATGTGTATATTTAGTTTGGCTTTTGCTCATACCTTCTTCAGTAGTAGGTGAAGATGAGTCACATTCAGGTACACTAGCTACTTCCCAATCCTTGGAGGGCTTATGATCTAATTTCATACCTGAGGGATTGGAGGGTTAAGTCAGAGCTGCCATGAATGGAGTAGGGGGGTAAGATTCCTCAGGCCTGGCACCAGGGTCTTTCTCTCTCCTGTTCCTGTATGTCGAGACCTGGGTGATTGCATTAACGTGATAACCCGGATCCCAGAACACAGGAGCAGCAAGAGTGCAGTCCAAGGGAGAAGTGAAGAAGCAGGAAGGTAAGGGGCAAGGGGCAGTGGCCTGAGCGGAGGGGAGCAGGGGGTGGTGGTGGCCAAAGGGGTGGGGCAGCCCCGCCCCAAGCCAGCTCTGTCAGTGGCCCTGGGTTAAGTGGCTTGCCCAAGATCACAAGGTGCAGCAGTGGGATTTGAATTTGGCACCTCTGTAGATCAAGCATAGTGGTCTAACCACTCATCCAGATGTAAAATGGCTAATCCCACTGCATGTGCCAGCAAATACATGTGCACTCCTGCAGGTATTTTAGGAAAGGCTCTAAGTTGGCAGATCATCTTCTAAAACACCACCGAAATTGAGCACATCGTGACCTGAACGTCTCAATTCCAGTCTCTTATGTTCTATGTACAAAGAGGCTCCATGCGTCTCCAATAAGTAGGTGAATGATACATGAAAAAGAACACCCTCCATAGGGGGTTCAGGGGCAGGAAATTAGAATCCAAAATCACACTGCTGTTTTGGCACCATCCCTAACTTCACTGTATGACCAGCAGAGTGGAGAGCAATTCACTCAGGGCAGATTCTATCTCATGTGCTTTTTCTCCCTGTTGTAAAGCACAGTTGGGTGCAAGTCAGATATTATTGTAAATAAAAAGTGTGGACATTTTAAACCTTTGAATGCAAAAAAGCTAACAAAAAGCCATGTTCTGTGTATATATACCTTGTTTAATTTAGCTTTAATGTGCTTTGGAATGATGGTAATGGGGTCAAGGAATTGTAAAGGAGATATGTTGCCTATTGGTTAGCAAGCCAGCATCAGTTGACAGCAGGCATTCACGTAGAGAAGTCCTTGGGAATTTATGAGTAAGATGATTAATAACATGTAAATAAAACATTTCCCAACAAGCCTTTTTTTTGTAAACAAGGTCTAGTTTGTGGCTAGGGTCTGGAAGACACTCTCATTCTGTGAATCCTACCTGGTGCTTTAAGGTCCCCTCCATGTCTCTAACACTAGAGTTCTTGTAAAATGCTTTCTGAATGGATAAAAATCTTGTGTAGCCAATGATATTGCAGTTTAGTTTTCAGCATCAGAGTTATCTGTTCATTTCATTTATTATAGTTTGGTTTACAAAACTGAGATATGACTTTATAGAAGATGAGAAGATAGAAACACTGAATTCTATGTATGGCTTATGAAAGAAAGATAGTCCCTTGTCCTTCCTCTGTGGAAAGAATATTTGATAACTCATGTTCTTTGCTGCACTGAGGGCCCCTTTTAGTAAGCAGCAGTAAGCCCAACTCGGGCTTACCGCTCGCTAAACAGGAAATACCGCTAGGCTACCGCAGCAGCACCATCTTATCCGGCACTACAAAAATATATTTATTTTTGTAGTGCCAGAGTGTACCCAGCACTAATCAGGTAGTGCCACGCACTTCCCAGTTACTGCCGGGTTAGCACGGGAGCCCTTACCGCCACCTCAATGGGTGGCGGTAAGGGCTCCCCCCCCCCCCCCCAGAAATGGCCTGTGGCTAGGATTACCATATTTGGTCCCCCAAAAAGAGGCACATGCCCTGCCCCTGCCACACCCCACCCCACCCCTTGTCACATATCGTCCCACCCCATTCACCCCATCACACCCCCCTAGGGGTGTCCTAGCCTCCCCCCCTTACCTTACTCTACTGTCCTGGTGGTCTAGTGACCTCTTCGGGGCAGGAAAGAGACCCCTCTTCTTTCCTGCCCGGATCGCTGCCCTGCATTCTGTTCCCCTTACAATGCTGAGTGCTGACAGGCCCGACAAACGGGCAGGCTGGCAAAACCCACCCGGTTACCCAGCCATGTCCTTAAAAAGAGGACTCGTCCGGGTAAAACCAGACATATGGTAACCCTACGTGTGGCAAGTGCTTTACTTTCCACATGGCCTTTTCCTGCAGGAAAGAGAAACTTCCCTTTTACCTGCTGCAGTAAAAGGGGGCCTTAGTGCGCGTGAAAAACCCACACCGATGCCAGCGCAGGCCCCCCTTTTGCTACAGATTGATAAAAAGGGCCCAGAGTGACTAAGAATCACTGCTCTACTTTGTTTCCTGTGTGATTTGAGAGTGAAGTGGAGCTACCCAGTGGTTAAATAAGCAGGGAAGTTATGGTTCAAATTGAGTGGTAATTCTTTTTTGAGGAAAGGCAAGTGATTAATTCAAAATCTTACTAGGCCTCGCCAGTGGGAAATTCATTTTCCAAGGTTGAGAGGATGCATGTTAGAGAGTATGCATAGTAGTTTAAGAGGGTAAATTATTAAGGTTCTGTAAGGCTTTTAACACACCTTAGTTTCTCACATGTCACTAACCAAAGACAGCTTGACCCTTAGAGCAGCACAATGAGACTACCACTAGGGTCATTGGTATTGCTTTAAACCTGGCACCAGCAGGGGCAGAAGTGATTTCACTACATAGGCCTGGAGGGGAGGGGAAGGGGTCTTTGTGGGAAAGGGGTGGCTCTTTGGAAGGGGAGTTGTGATGATGGAGCTTCAGGAGGAGGACGGTTATAATAAGGGGTTTGGGGGAAGATGTGTTTGTGTGTAGGTTTCAGAGGGAAGGGGGAGATTAAACTTTTATTTCCTGGCCCCTTTATTTTTTCTGGAATAACACAGCAAGCTGCATTATTCAATTTACATAACAATGAGGTGTTTTGCATACTTTGCACCTCATTGTTATGTATCCCACAATATCCAAAATTATCATGTGATATGATAATACAATGCATGTTATTGCTGTTTAACACATATTAAGGGGCAAATGACCTGCTTTACGGCCATAATGCACCTTAATAACTGCCATCTTAATCTCAAATCTTGATGATCAGGATTTTTGTAGAGCTGAAATTCAAATGACAGAGAACAATCACTGTTTCTATCGTCACGTTATCTTTTTTTCTCTTTCCTTTCTCCACTCCTCTCGGCCTCATCCCCTTCACTTCTTGATACTCTTTCAGTACTCTTTACATACAATAAAATGTTTAAAACTAAATTCAAGGGACAAGTGTTCTGATTCAGATGACATCCTGAGACACAGGTAGAAAATAACCCTATCTTTAACCTCGGTCAAGAAATCATGTCTGTATGCATGTCTGAGAGCCATTTGAAACAAGACATTCATTTTAATCAATTCCCTAGCTAACAAGTTTTTATTATTATTATAAATGCCATGTGTGAAATGGAAACCCAAGGGTGATCCGCAACCCAAGCCTGGAAATTTAGGGCTCCTTTTACTAAGCTGCAGTAGAGAATGGCCTCAGTGTGTCCTTACATGGGTTTTTCCCCACATGTAAAGGCCATTCTTACCACAGCGGCAAAATGGCTAATTTCCCATTTTCCATATTAATGGCTATGTGCTAATGTTGCCACCAGCAAGCAGCCATTAAGACAAATTAATGTGTGAGCAAGTTGTGTAACCACAGGGGAGCCTTGGAAGTCTGGTTCCCCCCCTCCCCCCAAGGTCTGCTGGTTTGGCTGGCAGAAGTCTCCGAGCACAAACCTTTCTTCAGCGCTGTTCGCCGCTGCGCTGCCTGTTCTGCTTCCCCCCCCCCCCCCCCATGCATATGCTCAGTTTTAGTGAACTTGAGTATGTGCAAGGCTTCACATATGCTCAATTTCATTAAAACTGAGCATGCAGCCCTTGGGGGAGGGGAAGCAAGGCAGATGGCATGGCAGCAAACAGCGTTGGAGGAAGGCTACTGCTGGCGGTGCTTGGGGGACCTCCGCCAGCCTGGGTATGTGGGGTTGTGGTGGTGGGGGGGTGAAGAGCAGTAGGGAGGCAGGGCAAAATGTGCCCCCTCCCCCCCCCCCTCCCACACACACACCTTGGGCTCAGGTCCCCCAAAATTGAGGTCTGGCTAATGTGCCTGGTGTGAGCTCTTATTGTACTTTTTGTAGGCAGTAAGGGCTCACATGCTAATCAGTTAGTGTGCAGTAATGTATATGTGCTAACTGATTAGCACAGAAATGCTCACTTTTTGCCTCCAGACATGCCCCCTTCATAGAAAAATTAAATATATTTTTTAGCATATGGTTTGTGCATGCAAATTAGGAACTTAGCACGGGCTGCCTGAGTGCGTTTCTTGATAAACTCTTTTAAGCTACGGTATATGCACATGCCTAGTGCTCACCACAGCTTAGTAAAAGGACCCTTGCTGCTTTGTGTTGCTGAGGAGAATAGATTCCCTACTTGTATTTCACTGTGGGAGTACAGGGGCTGATTGTGCTCCCAGGCAGAGAGAGGTTTGTGGGTCTTAGAATTCAGGCCTTAAAGCTTAGGTTGAATACACAATAGAACCTGTCATAAGAACCTTGTTGAAAGTACAGTAATGATTTTTGGAACCAGCATGGCTGGTAACTCTCTAACTTTTAACAGCTTTATTAGAGTGTGGAGGAAGGGCAAACTTTTAGCCTAATGCAGCTAATGACATATTAGGATCTATTTACCCAAGATGATGTACAGCAATGGCACCCAACATGACTTGAGTACAAATAAAACCAAGAAACAGTTCATCAGAGCCATTTGGGGAGAGATTTCAAACTCAGCATTGTGAATCCATATTTGTGAACATAATCTCAATACAGATTTGGGTAAACAAGAACAGAGATACGTAAGTACTCTTTTAGGAACCCATCATGGTTTTGTAACTCATTCATCGGGTCATCCGTTGACCCAGCCCACAGTTCCTGTCCTGGTATGCCCCATGGCGTATAAGAGGTACAGTTCTGATTTCTTTCCGAAGAAGCAGGACTCCAAGTCCATGCATACAACAGGGTAAAAGCAGGATCTAGCTGCACTGAACTTTTTCTTTTTAAGTCATGAGGGTGATATAAACATTTTAAAGAAAGAAAGACATCAACAGAAATAGAGTGGATTGGTAATCCATGAGCCACAGCCTTGGTTATTCCTGCTAATGGACATGATTATAGCTCTCCGTGTTGATTTTGTTTCCCCAGAATGTGCAGGTTAAGAAACAGCTAAATGTACCGTGCTGCAATCATATTTCCTCCAGGAAATGTTTGGGAATCTAGCTGCGACCTGCCGCCTTTTCCTTATCTGTTCTTAATTTTCTGTAGTGGCTCAGCTGCAGCATTCGTTCAGCAGTGTACTAGGCACCAGTAGGTCAGAAGACAGACTGTCGTTCCACTGCATGTTTGCCAGGTGGTATATGCTGTAATATAGAAGCTCACTTAGATCAAGGGAAAAAAGGAAAGCTGTAGAAATGTACTGTTTTTGGGGGGTCAAAAAAGATTCCAAACTTGTTGTAAAGAATTAAATCAATATGTTTCTGAGATTTTTCCTTTCCTTTTTCATTTATGGAATAAAAAAAATGAAATGAATTGAACATTTGTTGTGTATTGTCAATGTCTTTTAACTGTTATGTTATAGTGTATCAGTTTCTATGCTACAGAAATTGGAACTATTGCTCCTTCAGAAAAGCATTGGACCATTTTTTTTTTAGTTTATTTCTCTGTATTCTCTAGTCTGTTCTGAACCATTTTTAACTCGATAATGTCTTTTCACTGTTTTTCCCCCATGCCAAATTTTATCCTGTTCTATTACATTTTCAGAGAGTTATGTTAGCCCCGGACACATTCTTGACCCATTATGTGTAATGTCTTTCCAACACGATATTAGATTAGAAAGAATAAAGAGTCATTCTGGACCTATATCTCAAGGCTACAAACAGAAACAAAGTAGATCAGAATAAAAATGAGAAGTGGTTTATTAAAACGGTTACCCAAAGTGGCCACATTTCACCCTAAGGCTACATCAGGGGTAAGAACAAAAAGGGAAAGGGAAATGGGACTTGATATACTGCCTTCTGTGGTATTTTGCAAATACACTCAAAGCAGTTTACATATATACAGGTGCTTATTTTGTACCTGGGGCAATTGAGGGTTAAGTGACTTGCCCACAGTCACAAGGGGCAATGGAGGGTTAAGTGACTTCCCCACAGCCACAAGGAGCTGCAGTGGGAATTGAACCCAGTTCCCCAGGATCAAAGTCTGCTGCACCAACCACTAGGCTACTCCTCCACTCAAGGAGTTAAAACAAAGTATACCCCTAAAAGTTAACTTATTTCTCAACCACACTGCTCAGACGAGGAGTAGAACAGACTGGCTAGAGAAGTGTGATTGAGAAATAAGTTAACTTTTAGGGGGTTTAACCTCTTTTATTCCTTACCCCTGATGCAGCCTGAGGGTGAAACGTGACCACGTTGGGTAACCGTTTTAATAAACCACTTCTCATTTTTATTCTGACCTGCTTCGTTTCGGTTTGTATCCTACATCATAAATGCCATATCAAAACAGCACTAACTTCCAGAACTCAAAGCAGCAACCTTACCTAAAAAAAGCTGATAATGCAAATGCTACACCAAGATGCTCATTTTTAAAGCAGATGGACGTCTCAAAATGTCTATAAAAATGTCCATCTGCTAAAAACATCCAAATTCCAGGTTTGGAAAGTCAGAATTTAGATGCTTCACACTGCAGTTCATCCAAATAGCAAGGGGGCGTGTTGTGGGTGTATTTTGGGTGAGACTAGGGAGGGCCCAAAAGTAGGATATCCGACTGCAACTTTCAAAGTGGAGGAAACGTCCAAGTCAAAAAAAGAAGGACGTTTTTAATCTTCAGTCTCGTCCAAAAGTGCTCTGATTGAGCAGCTGACCACTGGAGGAATTATGGCATGACCCCTCCTTAAATCCCTGAGTGGTTGCTTTCCTCCTCCCTGAAAATGAAACTGGAAAGGAAAACCAGACTGTTAGCTGCAGGTATTTTGGACATTCTAAACAAAAACAAAGCTGTAAGCAGATCACAGGAATAGCCTAGTGGTTAGTGTAGTGGATTGTAAATCAAGGGGCACAGGTGCAAATCCTACTGTAACTCTATTAATTTTTTTTTTTATTTATAAGAATTCAAATTTACAAGCAATAAAATAACTTGCCAGAAATACAGAGAAAGTAATACACAAGAATTATTTCAATCAGGTAATTCTATACTCTTCCTTAGACCACAAAATAGGGAGAGTGAAACAAGACAAGGAGATCAAATAAACAACAATGAACAGAAAAAACATGGCATTAAACTGATTATCCCCAGTTAATAATATCTGAATCATTATTCTACATTGATCGTCTGGTTGGCTTCTTCAAACCCAAAACGGTGTAAATTCAATTTATTTCATTGGAAACATACTTATTGTCCAATATTAGTAAAAAATAATACACCTAATTTCATTTTTTTCTCTTTTAAAACCAGAAATTATTTAACAATGTGAACACTTGAGTCTTTAATCCAATTCCCACTGATTAAGGTAATCCCAGTTTCACAGGCTTCACTCCTTTTGAATTAATATTACTATGTAACAATTTATATTACTAAGAGGAATCATTACAAAGGAAAATAACATTTTTTAGGAAACATTTCTGAGGAAATCTTTAGGAGTCATACCCGGAACACTGGGAAAACAACAATCTCAATATTAATCATCTGTAATAATATTCATTTTGTTCAAATTTCTGGTCTATTATCATTTTTAAAATCTTAACCATTTCCTACTCCTGTAGAACTTCATTTGCTGTATCAATTTTTGTCTCTCAAAGGGTTTGATTAGGTGACTATTAATTTTTTCTGGGACTCCCTCAAGAAACAGAAGAATACTTAACTGTACCTAAAAATATAAGCCACCTGCAAGCCTGAAGGCTATTGAAGTGGTGTATATTCAGGTACAGTAGCTATTTTTCTATTCCTGGAGGGATTATATTTACAAAAAAAAAAAAGTTACAGTGGGATTTAAACCTGTGTCCCTTGGTTTACAATCCACTGCGTTAACCACTAGGCTACTCCACTGTTCTTACAAGAACATCTGTGTGGCCATTTTCATAAGAACGCTGACGGACAGATGTCCCTGTGCCTTGTTTTTCCCCTGATTATAATTTAAATATTTCAGTTTGTAAAATGGTTGTTCAGCATGGATGTCTCCAGCGTAAGGACGTCCTCATGCATTTTCAAACAGGATATCTAGATGTCTTTCTTGTTTGAAAATTGCTGTAAGATGGACATGTTTTTTTGGACGCTATGTGTAGGACGTCCCAATTCTGACTTGGATGTTTTTTCAAAAATGTCCCTCTAAGCCTAGAATACCAGTATTATTACTACTAGTAAATGTTTATATGGTGCTATGAGGTATGTATCATGTACACATGCACATAAAATCTAGACCCTTCTCTGAGGGAAATTGCAATCTACTCAAGAGACAGAAAAGATAAATAAGCATTTATGAAGAATGAGGGGAACAATTTAAATTCTCATATATCGGTTAATAGGAGCAGTTTAACTAAGGATAGGAACCATTTTTCTTCATTACCAGGTACTCTGTGAAATGACATAAAATCCTGCAGAAGTCAAACTCAGTTCATATGTATCATAGCTATTCAGGAAACAGAACAAATACAACTTCAGAACTCTATACACAAATTTCACATCCTCAGAGGACCTAGTAGAATGTCAAATCCTTACAGCTATTATCCAACGGAGCCTGGATTGGGGAACAACTAAACAAATCACTCTTAAGATGCTAGACCAGTACTTGTCAACTCTTCCCTCCAGTTGTGTTTTCAGGATTATCACAATGAATATGTAGAATATAAATCTGCATAATACATAGACCCAGGGCTGCTGAGTGGGAGGGTGTGGGGGGAAGGGGCAAGATTCCTCGAGCCCAGGTCCGGTGCAAGGTCCATTTCTCTCCTCCACTTTTGGGCCAGGACCACCAGAAATCAGTGGCTGGCAGGGATCCACAAGTCCTGTCAGAAGATCTCTTCCCAGCAGAACATTTAACATCCTGTGCAGCCAGCGGTGTTAATGAGCCACTGCTACTCCACCCCTTGTGCATGGTCAGTTTGCAGACATGCTGTGCAGGGTGCAAGTGTTCTTTCTGCCAAGAGGATGTCTTTGGCTGGTGGGCCTTGCGGATCCCTGCCAACGTCTTTTGCTTTGATTGGGGGGGAAGAGAACTAGAGGGGGCCGAGGAAAACAGAGAAAGAGCACCGGAAGGGGGGTCCGAGGAGGGCAGGAAGTGGAGGCAGTGCATGCAAATCTCTCTCATGAATATTTATTGTGGATATCCTGAAAAACAGACTGGCTGGGGTGCCTCCAGGACCAGGTTTGGAAACCACTGCTGTAGCCACATACACTACTAAACCAGCAGACAAAAATACAAAAGGCAAAGGCACAAAAATATATCCAGTCCCGCCAAAACTCAATGCATTGCAAAGGCACAGTACAAAAGACAATGCTTCAATAGAAGCACCAGTTTGCTGCTGACGAAACTAGTGAGGGTTGAGAAGCGCTATGTGAGAGCTTTGTAAAGTACATGTGCAGAGCCTACTGTGTTTGCACAGTTGTTTATGTGCCACCTCGGTTTTCTTTTTCCCTTGGAGTCCATTAGCATTTTTTACATGCCGTTATCTAGAAACAGGGAGATTTTAAGAGCCAAAGATCAGCCATGCTGAGATAGACTAAGCTTCGTCAAGCCCAGGATCTGGACTCTAATAATGTTATCTCCAAGTCCCAAGTATCGAGCAGATCCCAAAAAGTATATCTATTTTTCTTAGCTCGTTTCTAGAGATAAGCAACAACTTTACCACATCTAACTGGCTAGAAAATTTTTATAAGCAAAAGAACAAAGAGGGATCAAGAGTACATCAACCAAAGCAAAACAGAAAAAAGCGCACAAGGGCCTTCAAGACTGGGACAAGAGGTAAAAAATTATTCAGAATAGGACTCAACATGGGCCATGTTTCGGCAAGAGTCCGCCTACGTCAGGGGTCAAAAACGTCCCAAATTCCTTTTTATGTCTTGTTGGAAAATAACGAGTGAGCCTCACAAAAAGGTCAGAATCTCTATGATCTGCTGCACAATCGCAGAAAGTATCACCGCTGTCTTAATTTAGAAAACACCGCCGGGAGCTTGTCCAAATTTCTTTGGAACTCCATTAGGCTAGTCACCTTGATCAATTCGTCCGACTACAGATTCTGCATCTTAATTATGCACTACATGAAAAATACAGATTCAATCCTCCTCTCTTTGAACCACATGACTCTGGATCTACAAGTCCTGTTATGGTCTTTTGACATTGTAGAAAGAACTGTCTCTGTTGATCTGCTACCAGATAGAAACCTTGTGTATAGTGCTCAATGCAGTGTTATGCAAGATTAGCATTAAGAAGTTGCCTTCCCGATGCTCAGAAAACAAAACATTTTAGAAGAGGCGACATTCCACTGCCAATTTTGCACAACGTTATTTTCTGAGCATCGAGAAGGCAACTTCTTAATACTGATCTTGTATAGCATTGCATTGAGCTCCATACACAAGGTTTCTATCTGGTAGCAGATCAACAGACATAGTTTTTTCTGCAGACAATTTCAAAAGACAATAGCAGACTCCTGAGGCAGTCCGGTTGGTCGAAACACGGCCGTGTCGCGTCTCTGAGTTACATTATTGATCTGGACTTATCGTGTCTATTGAGCTACACAATACATTTGGACTTTTTTATACATTGTCTAAAGACCATATCCTTGTGTCATCTTCGCTGTGTTCTTTGTGGTCCTGCGGAGCTTGTCTGTCCCTCATTATTGAAAATGTGATAATGAAACAGCACTACCCACTGGCAGGACTATGGTGGATTAAAAACTGGTTAAAAGATAGAAAACAGACTAGGGTTAAATGGTCAGTATTCTCAATGGAGAAAGGTAGTTAGTGGGGTTCCCCAGGGGTCTGTGCTGGGACCGCTGCTTTTTAACATATTTATAAATGACCTAGAGATGAGAGTAACTAGTGAGGTAATTACATTTGCTGATGACACAAAGTTATTCAAAGTCGTTAAATTGCAGGAGGATTGTGAAAAATTACAAGAGGACCTTACAAGACTGGGAGACTGGGCATCTAAATGGCAGATGACGTTTAATGTGAGCAAATGCAAAGTGGTTCATGTGGGAAAGAGGAACCTGAATTATAGCTACGTCATGCAAGGTTCCACATTAGGAGTCACTGACCAAGAAATGGACCTAGGTGTCGTCGTTGATGATATGTTGAAACCTCCTGCTCAGTGTGCTGCTGTGACTAGGAAAGCAAATAGAATGTTAGGTATTATTAGGAAAGGAATAGAAAACAAAAATGAGGATGTTATAATGCCTTTGTATCACTCCATGGTGCAACTGCACCTTGAATATTGTGGTCAATTCTGGTTGCTGCACCTCAAAAAAGATATAGTGGAATTAGAAAAGGTGCAGAGAAGGGCGACGAAAATGATAAAGGGGATGGGACAATTTCCCTATGAGGAAAGGCTAAAGTGGCTATGGCTCTTCAGCTTGGAGAAAAGATGGCTGAGGGGGAGATATGATAGAGGTCTATAAAATAAAGAGTGGAGTGGAATGGGTAGACGTGAAGCATCTGTTTACACTTTCCAAAAATACTAGCACTAGAGGGCATGTGATGAAGCTACAAAGTAGTAAATTTAAAACGAATCAGAGAAAGTTTTTCTTCACTCAACGGTAATTAAACTCTGGAATTCGTTGCCAGAGAATGTGGTAAAGGCAGTTAGATTAGTGTAGTTTAAAAAAGGTTTGGACGGCTTCCTAAAGGAAGAGTCCATAGACCATTATTAAATTGGACTTGGGGAAAATCCACTATTTCTGGGATAAGCAGTATAAAATGTTATGTACTTTTTGGGGGACCTTGCCAGGTATTTGTGTCCTGGATTGGCCACTGTTGGAAACAGGATGCTGGGCTTGATGGACCTTTGGACTGTCCCAGTATGGCAATACTTATGTACTTATGACTCCTGCTCAGCTTAGAGAGAACAGTCTCCATAGTGCCATGGCAGTTAGAGAGATTTTCAGTGGCACTTTACAGACAGTGGTGCTTTTATGTTTAATGCTGCCCACTAAACATATAAGTCTTTAGTCCTGTAGACACTTAAACTGCAAATGCTGATTTATGGATCTTAATTATTAGAATTGTCAAGCCTAGTTTTACAGTGGTTTCATCCTTACAGAGCAGTTTATAACTACATTCTTACCAGGAAGTCTGATAATATTAATTCCAAAATCAGGGTGGAAATTCACTGATTTTTAACTTGCATTAAAAGAGACCTAGGAGCATAGAATGAATAATACAGATATTCAGGAGAGTCTTGTTTTATGTAATTCTCAGAATGCAACAGAATGGAACATTTCATTGAAGTATTATCTGGGGAATACAGACACCAAGTAAGAATCACTTAGAGCTTTTAACCTGTCTCTAAAGAGGTTTAAAATCATTCAAATGCAGCCCAGCTTCCCTTGAACTTGGAAAGTGTTGAGTTTGCAATAATAAGTAGCAATAATAACAACAGCAACAACAATAATTTAGATTTATAAAATTACTTTAATATACATAGGATTGTGATATACTTTAGGACTGAATAGTTCTGCCACACAGATCTATCTCTAGGGTGCACCGTTTGGCAGCAAGGTTTTCAGAAAACTTTAATGGCTAAAGGAGCAAGAAGTGATAATGAACATCATCATGATCGAAAATGAAATTAAAACCTGTGTTCTCAGCCAAATCTTGGGATTCCAAATGAATTTTTTCATGAAAAATTGTTCTTTCACTTGCCATTGTAAAACTAACAACTTTCTGATGCAAGAAGTGATTTTAGTGCCATTAACACTTATTAAAAAACCGAGGGCTCAATATTCAGCCGGTGGTGATCAGTGTTTTGCTGACCGACACCAGCATTAAACCCAGAATTCAATGGGTCATGTCCTGGTACAAGCATTGAATTTCTGGGTTTGTGGATCCGGCTAGTGCATAGCCAGTTATGGGGGTCTTTTACAAAGCAGCGTTAGTGTTTTAGCTCGTGCTAAAAATCAGCTTGCGCTAAACGCTGTGATGGGCATCACATTATTTAGTGCCAGCTGATTTGTATCACGAGCTAAAAATGCTAGCACTGCTTCGTAAAAGGTCACCTTAGTGCGATATTCAGCACTTAACTGGCTGTGGGTTACCACATAAAGATAGAGCTAACTTTTATGCGGTTACCCTGGACAATTAAGTGCTGAATATTGGCACTTAACTGGCTAAGTGCCAACTCCACCCCTGGAACGCTCCCAAAATAAGTGCCGGTTAAGTGCCGTTGAAAATTAGCTGATAGCCCTGAACAAGGTGATTTAATCTAGATTCTTTTCCTGGGGTCAGGGCTGCCGAGAGGGGGCGCAGGGGGGACAAAATTCCCCGAGCCTCCAAGGGGGGCCCGGCGTCGGGATCAGGCCGCTGGCGCTGCAGTCCACGGTCTCACCTGACTGCCTCCTTGGCTCTGGGGCCCCTGCATTCAAAGCGGCAGTCGCAGATCACCTGACTTCTGGCCTTCCCTCCCTGTGTCCCGCCCTTGCGGAAACCGGAAGTTACATCAGACGAGGGCGGGACACAGGGAGGGAAAGCCAGATGAGAGGCGATCTGCGACTGCCGCTGTGAATGCAGGGGGCCCGGAACGGTGGAGGCAGGCAGGTGATACTGGGGACTGCAGCGGCGGGGAGAGCGACGGGGGCAGCAGTGGTGGGGGGAGCGATGGGGGGCTGCAGCAGCAGGGCGGCTTTGCCCCAGGCCCAGCCTTGTCTCTCGGCGGCCCTGCCTGTAGCTACAATTTGGGTTATATCTTCCCAAAATGCATCACTTTGCACTGGCCTAGTCTTCCAATCTCACAGGGTCCTCCTGCCATTTCTCACACTATGGGGTCTTTTACTAAAGCTTAGCTCGAGTTATCTGCAGCAGGGCCCATTTTATTTCTATGGGTCCTGCTGCAGATAACGCGAGCTAAGCTTTAGTAAAAGACCCCCTATGCGATTTAACAACTTTGAATAATGTGCTATCTGCAAATCTGATCGCTTTAACTGTTCCCTTTCCTAGATCATTTACAAATATGTCCCAGTACAGATCCTTATGGCATTTCACCATTCACCTTCATCCATTTAACCCTAATTTATGCGTTCTATCTTTTAGTTTCCAATTTACAGCATGACATTGCTTCCTGTACTGCATTTTTTAAATTTCTTCAGGAGTCTCTCGTGAAGGACTCTGTCAGCATTTGCTCATCACATTAATTTTAGCATCCTAACATGATCAACAGATAAGCAAATCTTTCATTCCTTCATCCTCCCTCATTAGAAAGGTTTTGAGTTAACGCTTGGCCACAGCCTAAGGTAATATTAATAGGAAGCTCCTGTTACCATAGGCCAATTAGAGAGTCATTGAACTCATGCAACAGCAGCCATTAAGTACAAATCTTCTCTCAGTAGTCTGGAAAAATCACTTTTAGCATTTGTTGGCTCTCCAGGTTGTTATTTGTATCAACTCCGATCAGGAGTCCAGCTCATCAATAGAGCCATCGAGAGACAGAGTCAGGCCCAAGGCAGAGCCACCACAGCCACTGCCGCCCACCCACTTGGGCCATTGCCACCCCTGTCCCCCCAGTCGGGTCACTGTCACCCTCGCTCCCCCCCACTCAGGAAGCCGGCCCCCCTTACCTTTCTGTGTCTGCTCCTCCCTTGATCTGTCACTCTCCTGCTCCTGTGTGCTGGGACCCAGGTTATCGCATTAACGCAATCACCCAGGTCCCGACACATAGAAACAGGAGATAGACCCCAGTGCCAGAACCCCTCCCCCCAACTTGGAGGCCAAGCCTGGGGAATCTTGCCCCCCCCACCCCCCCCCCAGCAGCCCTGCTCATCAATAGTATGACTGCAATACTAACTCTTGGCTGCTTTCAAGCAACCTTTCCTTTCAAGCATGGATGGGCAGACTGGATAGGCCATATGGTCTTTATCTGCCTACATTTTTCTCAGTTTTTTTTTTCTGTTTCTAAGCAGGTGGTCTAAATGAACACACTTCCACAATGAGCAATCTTGTTTCCTGCTTTTCTTTGAAAATGTCTTACTTGTTTGCTATATAAACTTTGAAGTTCTTTGCCTAAGCATGTCATACTTGGGTACTGCACACACTGTTATGCTCGCCTCCTCTTTATGCTTTGCCAGGTCAGTTCTCGAGGTCCCTCTACTTCTTTGGACCTGCAACTCATTCTCTATTTCTCCTGTTGCTGTGCAACCACCTTCATATGGCTATGGCTTTCATGTGAAGAGTCTCCACTAGTTGCCCTACCAATGGATCTGTAGCTGCTTCTTGATTCAAAGCCCCACCTATACTACCCTCAAGACTTCTTCCCACAGGGCCCTTCCTATCCCAGAATTCCTTCTGGTGACTTCCTTTGCTTCCAGGAAGGTACAGACAGAGCCAGTCTTAGCAATTTAGGGGCCTTGTGCAGACCAGTTTGGTGCCCCCCCCCCCCCCCCATCTGCCTGGGTTTTGTATTTATTTATTTACTAGTAAAAAAGGCCCGTTTCTGACACAAATGAAACGGGCGCTAGCAAGGTTTTCCTCGGAGTGTGTATGTTTGGGAGAGTGTATGTTAGAGTGACTGTGTGAGAGACAGAGTGAAAGTGTGAGTGTGTGTGTGTGTGTGTGTGTGTGTGTGAGAGAGAGTGAGTCTGGGTGTGAGTGTGTTTGTGAGAGAGTGTGTGTGTGAGAATGAGAGTGTGTGCAAGTGTGTATGTGAGACACAGTGTGAGAGAGAGTGTGTGTGTGTGTGTGCGAGAGAGAGAGTGTGTGTGAGACACAGATTCTCTGTGAGAGTGAGTGTATGAGACCAAGTGAGTGTGTGAGTGACTGTGTGGCACATAGAGAGTGAATGTGATACAGTGTGAGACAGAGTGTGTGAGAGTGAGAGTCAGAAAGACATTGTATATGAGAGAGAGAGTGTGTGTGTGACAGAGATACCTCCCTTCCTGTGTCTCTCTGGTGTCAGGCCCCCTCCCCTCTGTCTGTGGTGTCTGAGATTCCCGCCACTGCACCCAAGCAATTGGTGTGCTGGAGGAGGGGGAGGGGGGATGTGTTGGGGGGGTTCAGGTTGGAAGAAGAGGGGTGCAGGGGGTTCAGGAAGCGCTACCAGATGCGAGTGAGAGAGTGTGTGTGTGGGGGGGGGGGGTTCAGGAAGCGATGCCAGATGACTGAGTGTGTGGGGGGGGAGGGCAGTGGGTTCAGGAAGCGCTGGCAGATGAGAGAGAGAGTGAGTGTGTGTGTATGGGGTTTCAGGAAGTGCTTCGAGATGAGTGAGAGTGTGTGTGTGTGTGTGGGGGGGGTTCAGGAAGCGCTGCCAGATGAGAGAGAGTGAGTGTCTGTGTGTGTGTGTGTACGGGGTTTCCGGAAGCGCTGGCAGATGAGAGACAGAGAGTGTATGTGGGGGGAGGGGGGTTCAGGAAGCGCTGGCAAATGAGAGTGAGAAAGAGTTTCTGCTTGCTGCTGCTATTCTGCCTGCCGCCGCCATGTTTTAAAAATGGCTGCCAAGATTCCCTGTGGCAGTCGAGACGCGCAAGAATCCCACAGGAAGTCTCAGCTGCCTTGAAAACACAGCGGCACCAGGCAGAACAGCGGTAGTGGGCAGGAAAGAGTGGGGTTCTTTCCTGCCCACGAAAAAGCCACTAGACCACTAGGGCCCTTCAAGGTAGGACCGGGAAGGACCTACTAAGGATTGAGGGACTGTGGTGTGTGGGAGGGGGCAGCAGTTGTGACAGTAGGGGGCATTAGTTGCAGTTGTAGGGGGTGGCAGCTGCAGTGGTAATGGGTGGTGGTAAGCAGTGGCTGGGGGCACATAACCCTCACTGCCTGGGGGCCCAGGTCATTGTCAGTCTACCCCTGTCCATGCCCCTCCTTTGCCCCTCCCCCAACCAATGTCTCTTCCAAAAGTCCCTTGCCACACCTTACTTTTGCACTCTTCCCTCACCCTACCCCCCTACAACCAAGTGTCTACACTAGGATTGCCATCTCAGAAGAAAAAACATTCTATCTGATGTTATGACAAACTAAAATTAAAGTTTTGAAGCCACCTCAGTAAGACCAATACACAACCTCTCCAATGCAAAACACTATCTAGTGAGAAAATAGAACAAACGGGACTGCTACACATCTCTAAACAGAAACTACATGCCAGCAGAATAACACACCTTGCTCACATGTGCAAAACACAGACCATCAACAAATATGAAACAAGGAACCGCAGACCAGTAATAGAGATATGAAAGCAAAAAATTGAACTGAAAACCTCAAGGCGTCAGATTCTGCTTATACAAATACAGCAATACTAGAGAAACAGAAATGGAAATGTAAGGCATCAGAGATGCATGTTCCCAAAGCTGACATGTTCAAACTGATAAATTCAAAACAAATGTTTTTTCTACTTTTTTAGTCTGAGCATTATATTTTTTCCATTCGATTTAGCCTGTGTTTCTTCTGCTTTTCATGGGTCTCCTGACCATTTGACATTTCTTATCTCTGCATCCCTCTTTGTCCTGTACAGCATCTCTCCTCTGTGTCCGTATTCAGCATCTGCCCTCCTAGCGTCCCTATCCATCCCTTTCCATCATTGCCCTGTGTCCCTGTCTCTATTGTTGCTCCATGCCCAGCATCTCTTCTCTGTGCCCTGTCCCTCCTCCCTCTCTTTCCTTCCTCCTACACCTCAGATCCAGCATTTCTCCATCTCTATCCCCTGCCCCCCTCATGGTTTGGCATAATTCCAATTCCCTCCCTCCTTCTGTGGATCCTGTGTCTCTCCTCCTCTGCTCCACCCACCACCTCCCAATCCAGTCCCTCTCTCTCTCTCTCTCTCTCTCTCTCTCTCTCTCTCTCTCTCTCTCATGCTCCCTTTCCTGGCAGAACATCTTCATCTCCCTCTCCCTCCTGCCCCCATGGTTCAACACATCTCCATCTCCCTCTGGTCTGCCCCCAGCCCAACGCATTTCCATCTCCCTCCAGCTCCCCCTGGCCTAGCACATCTCCATTTCCCTCCAGTCACCCTCCCCCCACCCCAAGTCCAGCACATCTCCATCTCTCTCCAGTTCCCCCTAGATTTAACACATCTCCGTCTTTTAGTCCCTGCCATCTCAAATAGTCCAGCATATCTCCCTCCCCCAATGGGTCCAACATCTCTTTCTCCCTTTTCCTCACCTCAAATCCAGTCTTTCTTCCTCCCTCCCAGATCCTCTAAACTTGCATCATACCCAGCATCGGCAGCATTTAAGGCACACTGCTGTGGCTGGTGTCAGACCTTTGCCGGGTCCTGCCTTTTGAGAGGTAACTTCCTGCTTCTGCACGGGCAGGACCCGGCAGAGGGAAAGTCCTGACACCAGCCACAGCAGTGTGCCTTAATCACTGCAGGTGCTGGGGATGAGGCAAGTTTAGAGGATCTGAGAGGGAAGGAGAGATGCTGGATTCGAGGTGGAGAGATGGAAAGAGGGGGAAAGAGAGGAATATGCCTAGGCTGCCCCTGCCCTAGACCAGCACTGGGTACAGAAATTTCCTTGTGCCTTTCACCTTGTAGGACACAGCCTAAAGGATTCTCTATTCATCCTGCCTCAAAGAATGGAAGAAAATTAGTTCCTGGCTAACTTTTCCAAGACTTTACCTTTGTGACTATGGCTTTCACTTTTCTTTGAACTGAGAAGCTTAGTACGAGCTTCACAACATATTGTTCAGAAATTCGTCCATCAGGATTTATAGCTGCTCCAACTTACTTATAACTTCTGGGTAACTACTCATTTAAACCTAGGGTTTGGAATTGTGATTGAGGGCCATGGGGAAATGAGCTTACATGTTTGGTATTCAAAACTACCTCAAAATGCAAACAAAAAAATTGAGTTGCTGAGTTTGGCCTTTTAATTGGCTCCCCTCAGACATTCAGTTTTGCAAAGTCTGCTGTTTACATGTGAAAGTGAGGAGGCATCCATGAATACACAGCAAAATTGTCACTTGTATGTGTAAGTGGGGCTATTTACACATACAAAGCCCCCAAAAGATGACTCTCATATTTGAAAATGTACTTTTGCTAAATGGCTTCTTCTTATGTATGAGCCACCAAACAAATATATGTGTGTGTGTTTGAGGTGCTCTACATATTTTAAAAAGGGCTCTATATTCAGATAGACTTTTATAAATACTATCACAGTTTTGTATGCATGGACCATTAACATTCATGTTCTCATCTAGATGCCATATACAAATTTAGGCTAGCAAAATGCATACATTCTTTTGTAATGGATTATTCTAGATTTGGGCCCAGTCCTCAGGACACCTAGCCAGTCAGGTTTTCAGTATACCCACAATGAATATGCATATGATAAATTTGCATACCTCACCTCCATTGTATGTGTAATCCCCTGGTAAATTGAGTTTGGAAATTCCTAAGGGGATTGTTAGACTGGTGTAGAACTCTCCAGATTCACTAGGAGGAGAGAGAACATTATGGATGGGAGAGTGTAGAGCCCAGCCCAGAGGTAGGATTAGTAAAGAGTAACTGACAGTAGGTGTCATAGTGGAGTGGAGTTGGAACGTGATGAAGTGATGGGATTAACGAGCATGTGGTCTTTGGTTGCCTTTATTCCTGCTTGAACCTGTGAAGAGAGGGGGTGTCCTGGATAGGCCCAATAACCTAACACTGATTAAAGAGGAAGTTTTGGCCAACAAAAGTATTAACTGGATTGTGAGGAATGCTTCAGCTGAGTAGAAAGGTTTAACCCAGCCCTGGAGCAGAAGAGGAAAGAGCTTGTTCAGTGCCAGAGGCAGCAGCTCATGGAAGGGCCACTCTGGAGGAAGGACAGACTGGGAGGTCTAGTCCTGAGTGGGTCTGGCAGCTGGATAAAGCTCAGCAGGACAGCTTACCGCACAAGCTCGGCAAGTACAGCCTTGGATTGTTCTGCCAGAAAGGATGGGTATTGAAAAAATGGTGATGCTGAAAATATGTAAATACCCTAGGATTCATAAAAAAAAAGAGAGACTATAAATTATATAGATAAGATTTATACCAAGAATCTTGGACTGGCACAAAACCTCTTTCAGTCAATTGAACTGTTTGGCTATGAAAGAAATTGTTTTGTTTTAAGGGAAGTATGAAGTTTGGATATCTGTCTGTTGTAGCGTTCCAATAAAGTTCTGTTTTGCATAAAATACAAATCTTGGAGTAGAGAGTTTCTTTGGAGTGAGAGTGAAGTTATTTTGCTCCCAGAATGATAAAAAAATAAAGTAAAGGTGTGGATTAAAACCCTATGACCTACAGGGATCAAGCCCAGCCCCAGCCTGCACCCAGTTCAGAAAGAATAAAACTTTTGTGGTGACCCTGGTTCAGGTGCTGACCTGAAGAGCTAGTTGGTGTCTGGAACTGTGTACTGAGAGCAGGGTTACATAAGCAAAATTATCTCATGTGTATTCAATATGGGTATCCAGAAAACCTGACCAGCTAGGTGTGTCCCGAGAATTGAGTCGAGAACCCCTGCTCTAGATCTGGACAGACAAGCAGGTCTAGCTCTATTTTTTTAACTGTTCCATGTTCTTGTATTTTAAACCCCTGGAATCCTTCAAAGTGTTCTAAGCTACACACATTGAGCAAACAAACCAATCATGATCTTAACGAAATGCAGAAAATCTTGTACAAAAGAACTAGATTGAGAAAACTGATGCACTTAAAAGCCTTTGAGAAGGCAGCAGCATTGAAAATACATCTGCAGGCACTGCATAGGAGGTCTGCAGCAGCAGTACATCCTTTCACTGAAAGAAAATGAACATTAGGCATGCATAATTCCATCATGCTTAATTAAAAATAACCCTAGGCAGGCTAATATATCAAACAGGAGAGCAATGCACTTATGGAAGATCTAATAGAAATACTGCCTCACTCAGGATAAAATGACATGATGGATTAAAATGCTGTATAATAAATAAAATAAAGGCCAGTCAGAAAGAAACATTTAAAGAGAAATGAGCAATCACAACATATTATTATCTATGTATATATATGCAGATATATATAGCTGTAAACTCTTTACTATGTAAGTAGTTATAGTTTATTTCACTTACTATACTGCTAGGCTTAAAAACTAAGATCACAGTGGTTTACAATCCAATCACCCCCTTACCAACCATTTTTAGACTGAAAACAAAACCCCAGAAAACTTGCTTACCATCAGTTCATCCTCCATATAAGCCTATTTGGTCTCCCCTGTTTTCAGCATCACCACCCTCTACAAAATGAGTAGTATTTTTCTTCATGCCACCTCAAGGAGAGGAGAGCCTGAAGGGCCAGAGAAAGTTGTTTGCAGCCTCAAAGTTCTTGCCAACTGTCTAGATCTCCTCAACATAGATGACACGCTTCCCTAGATGTTTCTCAGTAAGTCACTCATGGACAGAAGCATGCACCATTGAGGATGGCTGAGTTGGTTTTGACTCCATCTAGACAGGCACTGCTGAACAAGGCACATTCAGCCTAGAGGAAGGTACTGCAGTTTGCCATACGACAGTCTTCTACATATACTTTGACATGAAGTTACTTATATGTCTAAAAGAAGACAACTGCTTAAAGGGCACATGGTATTTCAAATGAACCACCTGCAGAAGAGCACTGCAAGTTTAATGTAATATCTTAAAAGACAAGTGGAAGTAGAAGATGTTTAAAATGCTTGAGAGAACATTTTCCCTGAAGCAGATATTTTGAAATACTGGCCATGTTGAGGAGAGTGAAAAGTTGGGACCAATTCAAAAGTCTTGAGTGCAGAGTCAAGATAAGTACTGGGTTATGTTTGTGACCACAATATTAAATGAAAATTGAAGTTGAATTATTAATTGGGAGTAACACAACTCAAGGAACTTTTGGAATTGGAGTTATATTGACATTGAAGACTTGTAAGTTGTAGTTACATCACTATAGTAACAATACAAACATAGACCAGATAATGTCTTTTGGGGGCATCAATAATATATCATATATGATGCAATTTCCACTCTGAGCGCTGGTCCAACACATAAACATTACTATATTATCATTTATGAGTTATTAATAAATTGTGTCCTTTTGTTTGCTTATGGGTTTTGGATGTTTCTAGTTTTAAATGGAAATGTGGAAATTCCTGCCATCAAACAGGATCACAAGGTACCAGAGAGACCTTACCTTTCATAGAGTATTCAGCATTTGGCTAAAATCAAATGACCTACCATAATGGATACAGTGTATTTATTTACAAATGCTTATATACCGCCCTCACACCCCAGTGCTGCTAAGCAGTTTACAATCATAAAATAAGAGCTGAAAGGAAGTTTTAAAAAAAGAAAAGAAAGAAGGTTGTAAGAAAAGAAGACAAAAAAGAGGAAAAATAGGAAAGTGCAGGTCTTATTCTGAGATGAGAGAGGGAAAGGGCAGCAGGACAGAAGGAAAAGCATAAAAGAAAAAGTAAGGGAAGCTTGGAGAGAAATAAATTCAGCTGGGCAAAAGGACTTTATCTGCTTTTTGAAAAAACAGGAATTTATCTGCTTTTTGAAAGAATTAAAAGAGGGGCAAAGTTTGATATGCACAGGGAGAGAATTCCAAAGATGATGGCCAGCATATGAGGTAAGGCTAAAGAGGTTAGGGCTCTTCAGCTTGGAAAAGAGATGGCTGAGGGGAGATATGATTGAGGTCTTCAAAAAGTACAAAGACCAGAGAACAAGCATAGTAATTATAGTAGATGACGGCAGATAAAGACCTGTAGGGTCAATCCAATCTGCCCAATAAGATAAAATGATAGTATAAGGAATGATATGATACACATGTATACTTGACCATGATCCTTGCCATTTTCAGATCGATGACATCTGCCTGACATTCAATGAAATTTTATGGAGATACTTTTAAAACAAATAGGAGGAAATATTTTTTATTCAAAAAATAGATATGTGAAACCTCGGTTTTCGTCGATAATCCATCTGAAAACAATCGTCGAAATCCGAAACCGACGAAAACCAAGGCAATTAACAAGGACGCCCAAAATCGGGAGAAGGACATCCATCTTCCAATACAAATTGGGAGATGGACGTCCTTCTTTTTCGATGAAATTCGAGGCAACTGACGAAAACCGAGACAAATTTCTAAACGAAAAAAATCAACGAAATCCGAAACCGACGAAAACCGACGTCAACGAAAACCGAGGTTTCACTGTACTTACTTGTAGTAGGTGTTCTCCAAGGCCAGCGGGCCATTCATTCTCATACTCTTCCACCTCCCCTTGGAGTTGTCTCCTTTTTATAGTATGCTTTAGTATTGTACTGATGGTTCAGCACTCTCACAGCGAGCAAGAAGGCACTTGTGTATGCACGGTGGGAATGCTGCGCCTGCTCTAAGAGCTCTGATAGCTTGTTTAAGCTCCGTACTGGGTGACATCACCCACATGAGAGAATGAATGGCCTGCTGTCCTCGGAGAATACCTGTTACAGGTGAGTATCTGCGCTTTATGGAAAGGGTAGTGAATTTGTGGAATGGCCTCCTGGTTGAAGTGGTGGAGACAAGAAAAACTGTATCTGAATTCAAGAAAGTTTGGGACAAGTACATAGGATCGCCAAGAGAGTGATAGGGAGAGTGAATGGCATGAATGGGCAGACTTGCCAGGCTATATGACCTTTATATGCCTTCATTTTTCTATGGGATTGATAATTAGCCTAGGATGGTTGACTATGTTCTAGCCCAGTGTTTCCCCAAGTCAGTCCTAGAGTACCCCTTGCCAGTCAGGTTTTCAGGATATCCACAATGAGTATGCATGAGATTGATTTGCATACACAGCCTCCACTGTATGCACATTTCTTTCATGCATATTCATTTATCCTGAAAACCTGACTGTCAAGGGAATACTCCAGGACCGACTTGGGAAACGCTGTTCTAGTCCAGTGGTTCTCAACCCAGTCCTTGGGGCACAGCCAGCCAATCAGTTTTCAGGATACCAATAATGCATATGTATGAGAGAGATCTGCATACACAGCCTCCTCAGTATGCAAATTTCTCTCATTCATATTCATTGTGAATATCCTGGTTGGGTGTGCCCTGAGGACTTAATTGAGAAGCACTGTTCTAGCCAGAAATCCTAAGGGCCAATTTTTCAAAATGGTGGTAATCCCACCGCGGGCTTATCACTCGCTGAACAGGAAGTACCGCCAGGCTACAGCAGCAGCCTGGTGGTAGTTCCCACCCCCAGCATGCCATCTTATCTGGCGCTACAAAATACTTTTATTTTGTAGCTCCAATGTGTACCCCACAGTAATTGGGCAGTGTTACCACTGGGTTAGCGCAGAAGCCCTTACCACCACCTCAGCAGGTGGTGGTAAGGGCTCACCCAAGAAATGGCAATGCGGCAAGTGCTTTACTTACCAAATGGCCATTTCCATTAAAAAAGGGGGGGTCTCGGCACACGTGGAGGGGCATAATTGAACAAAAACGTCTATCTCCATTGGCGTTTATCTCCGAGAACGGGTCCGTGAAGGGGCGGACCGAACCATATTTTGGGAAAAAATAGACGTCCATGTTTTATTCGACAATTTGTGAGCTGGGCGTTTTTGTTTTTCAACAATAATGGAAAGTGAAAGCGCCCAGCTCAAAAACGAATAAATCCAAGGCATTTGTTCGTGGGAGGGGCCAGGAGTCATAGTGCACTGGTCCCCCTCACATGCCAGGACATCAACCAGGCACCCTAGGGGGCACTTTTACAAAAAAAAAAAAAAGGTAAAAGAGCTCCCAGGTGCATAGCACCCTTCCCTTGGGTGTTCAGCCCCCCAAATCCCCCTCAAAACCCACCACCCACAAGTCTACACCATTACTATAGCCCTAAGAGGTGAAGGGGGGCACCTACATGTGGGTACAGTGGGTTTGGGGGGCGGTGTGGAGAGCTCCCATTTACCAGCACAAGTGTAACAGGTGGGGGGGGGGGATGGGCCTGGGTCTACCTGCCTGACGTCCACTGCACCCCCATAATAAGTGCTCCAGTGACCTGCATACTGCTGCCAGGGAGGTGGGTATGACATTTGAGGGTGAACATAAAAAGTTGAGAAACGGCATATTTTTGTGGTGGGAGGGGGTTTGTGACCACTGGGGTAGTCAGGGGAGGTCATCCCCGACTCCCTCCAGTGATCATCTGGTTATTTAGGGCACTTTTTGGGGCCCTATTCGTGGAAAAACAGGGTCCAGGAAAAGTGCCCTAAATTCTCGTTAAAAACGCATATTTTTTTTCCATTATCGGCGAAAGGCGCCTATCTCTGATCGGCCGATAACCACGCCCCAGTTTCGCCTTCACCATGCCTTTGACACGCCCCCATCAACTTTGTCCACATCCGCGATGGAGTGCAGTTGAAAACGTCCAAATTCGGCTTTCGATTATACCGCTTTATTTGTTTTTGTGAGATAAACGTCTATCTCCCAATTTGGGTCGCAATATAGGCGTTTTTCTTTTTCAATTATAAACTGGATAGTGGCCTAGTGGTTAGGGTGGTGGACTTTGGTCCTGGGGAACTGAGGAACTGAGTTCAATCCCTACTTCAGGCACAGGCAGCTCCTTGTGACTCTGGGCAAGTCACTTAACCCTCCATTGCCCCATGTAAGCTGCATTGAGCCCACCATGAGTGGGAAAGCGTGGTTTACAAATGTAACAAAAAAAAAAAAATCACAACCACACACCAACACCAGTGCACCTTTTGCTGCAGATTGGTAAAAGGGACCCCAAGTACTTGGGGAGCTGGTCAAACATTGTCCCCTAACTGACTTGCTGATTTAGAATGCCACTTGATTAACCAAATATCTTGTACATATACAAGAAGATGCTCTGAAAGAGAGGACATGAGATTTGATATAACATCAAAAACCTGAGGGGAATCACTTTATGGACTGAATATTTGATTCCTCAAACAATGCAAAACAACTGCTCCAACAGCATGCTTTGGGGATGAGAATGCGGTTTCAGCTCTTACTGGCCAAGTATTATCTCACTTATCCAAGATAAAGTGATGCCTCAGGCAGAATTGCTTGAGGGGGAGGGGAGTTATTTTAGCTGTAGCCACCTCAATAAGATGGGATATCCCTTGTGTGCCATAAAATGATTTATATGACATCTTAATTACCCTTTTTTTGCTCAAAAATATACTTTATCACAAAGTTCAATTGACCATAGAACATTCAATTAGTTTATTATACTGCAGTATTGATTATTCTTAAGATTATAAGCCTTTGTAAAGTATCAAAAGGAACGTCAGTGAAGCTTTTTTTTGTGTAGGTTAAAAATAAAAAGCATGCAGCTCCAGGTCAAGCAGAAAAAAAAACCTGAAGGGTCAATTCCCCTCTACTCTGGATATGGAAATATTTCCAGGTGAAAAGTATTCACCAGTCTGAAAAGATAAGAATGCTCCTATTCCAAATCTGAAAATAGCTGCTGAGAGACCCTGTGCATCTCAGAAACCCCAATTAAACCTTCTTTATATGGAGTGTTAGGCCTCCCTTGTACTGGGTGTGTCATGCTGCAGATCAGACCAAATATCCATCAAGCCCAGTATCCTGAGTCTGACAGTGGCCAGTCTGGGTCAGTAGGAAGTAGCCAGCGGTACCAAAGAGTAGATCAATTCCATGTTACTCAATCCTTGGGCTAAGCTGATACTTTCTCAAGTCTATCTGTTCAAAATTCTGCTGTACGACTAATATTCCACCAGTGTCGTTATGCTCATATTAGCCCTCTCCTCAAGTCACTTCACTGGCTTCCTATCCATTTCTGCATACAGTTTGTATAATTATACTGCAGCAAGAGACCCTCACTGGATCCACCGGAAGGGTGGAAGGCCAGATTTTAGGACTCAGGCTGTAAAAATACCAGCTAGGTTTAAAAATCTATGACTGGCTGCGCAAGGACTTGCTTTTCCTGTAAGTTAATATGTGTCCCCGCTTGGGATCCATCCACTGGAATAGTGGTGGGTAAATTTACATACCTTAAATAGCTAAAACAACTGAAAAAGTACTGACTGGGCCAAACAACAAGAAAGTGATTTAATATTTGAGAATCTGCAAAAAGCAGGTCTGAACAATGAGTCCTGACACAAACTGGTACAACTGTCACTTTAAATCAGATGAACAAAATGGAGTCTATTAGTTTTGTATAGAAGGCTACAGAGGTTATACAGAGTTCTTAAGATGGTGTGAAAAGTATTGCGACACAGACAGATGTGGAACTGTTATCTCAACGCTTCCCAAAACATGCTGATAAGACTGTGTGGGAAAGTATCATCTCAGAAATTGAGAGCTAGGTACCTCACCATAGACTTCTATGGAGAGGTTTGTGTATAAAAGAGGGGACAAATTGCCATAGCTTTGGAATTCTCCCCAACGCTTCTGTCAGACGGCAGGGCTCTGTCCGGTCGTACCCAGAATCTGTCTGCTGAATATACCTGATTAAAGTCTGATGTCTGTATTTGTACCAACTTGAAGACTTGTCTTTGGGTAAGAAATAAAATGTATCTATCTATTTAAACCTTTCTCTGTCTTTATTCTATCTTCTCTTTACCTTACATTTAGCTTACAAGGCACATCACATACACTCAGTCTCTGGAGAAACTTAGACAGATTTTTAATAGGCATTATCTGGGAACATAAATGGCTCAGAGTATACCTAGATCCAGGAAGACTGAAAGCAGTAGTTATGGGAATTAGAATTCGATTACAGCCCCTAATGCAAACCCAGAACAGACCTCCTTGTGATTGGGTGACAATGAAGGTGGGAGAAATCATACAGAACCTGTTATGTGAAGTAGGTATCTTTAGTCCCCCGTGTGATCTGGAGTCAGAAAGAGGTCCAAGAGGGGGAAATTAAAACAAGTTCAAACTCCTCTTAGTGACCTATAAGTGCATTCACTCTGCAGCTCCTCAGTACCTCTCCACTCTCATTTCTCCCTACACTCCTCCCCGGGAACTCCGTTCACTGGGTAAATCTCTCTTATCTGCACCCTTCTCCTCCACTGCTAACTCCAGACTCCGTTCCTTTTATCTTGCTGCACCATATGCCTGGAATAGACTTCCTGAGCTGGTCCGTCAAGCTCCATCTCTGGCCGTCTTCAAATCTAAGCTAAAAGCCCACCTTTTTGATGCTGCTTTTAACTCCTAACCCTTACTCACTTGTTCAGAACCCTTATTTTATCATCCTCCCTTTAATATTCTCTTATCTCTTGTTTGTCCTGTTTGTCTGTCCTAATTAGATTGTAAGCTCTGTCGAGCAGGGACTGTCTCTTCATGTTCAAGTGTACAACGCTGCGTAAGTCTAGTAGCACTATAGAAATGATAAGTAGTAGTAGTACCTGGCTAATAATTGTTTATGAAATTTTCCTACAGTTACTTGTCTAAACCCATTTTAGACCTATCTGTGCTAGATGCATTGACCACATCTTCCACAACTAAGGGCTTCTTCTATTAAGGTCTGTCCCAGTACGGTGATGCTCATGTCCATATGAAAGAAGTGGAAGAAGAGAATTCCAAAGGTAAGGAAAAAAAAAGCAGAAATTCTGGTAGAGTTCAGATGGGCACAAATTACAAGAAATATTGGTATTTTGTGACCTTAGGGGAGTATAGGGAATTAGCAGATTGGATAAGTACTGTGGCAGGCTAGTAAGAAGATTTCATGATAACTGAAATATGTGCACTGAAAGTTAATTGACTGTTCAATGCACAGCCTAAGATTTTAATTGAATCGGTGGTTGCAATGGGGAAACCAACAAACAAACAAATTGTGATACTTTAGCACTTAAATGGTGAATACTCCTGAAAAAGTGTTGCACTTAAGACAGGGGAATGCTTGGGCTTTGAAACATCTTCCAGGGTTCTTGGATTTATACTTGACTCATGTTTGATAATGGAATGTCAGATTAAAAGTTTGAGTAAAAAGATTATTTTTAAATTACGACAGTTAAGGGCAATACAGTCCTTTTTTCCCCAAACAGTTTAGAGTGTTGGTTCAAGCAATTATCTTGCCCCAGGTTGATTACTGTAATGCGCTATATGCGGGCATTCATCAGACATTTGAAGCTAGGCTGCAATTTTTACAGAATTGTGCTGCTAAACTGATTTTTTGGTGTAAGAAATGTGATCATGCCGCTCCACTGCTGAAAGATTTACATTGGTTACCCGTAAGGGCTTGAATAGATTTTAAGGTGGCTTGTCTGACATTTAAAATTATTTACGGTGGTAGCCCCTTGGATCATGTCTCTCTCATGACTTTTCCGTCTAATCGTTCGTCAACTTGATCAAGTTATCTTTTAAATGTTGGTTTTCCAGTCATTAAGAAGATCCATTTTAAAGGTTATCATGATAGTTCTTTTAATTGTTATGTTACTAAATTATGGAATTCAAATTTGGAGAATAGGTACATATTTAAATTTTTGAAAAGTTTTGAAAACTTATTTCTTTGGTAAATATTTCTGATTTATATGATCTTGTGATTGTACTTGAACATTGTGTTACCCACTTAGATTTTATTTCAGCTACAAATGTCAGGAATGGAATGGAGTGAGATTATTGGTTTACAAGAGTGGCCCATGATTCACATTGACACAGATTTAGATGTGTTTAACTTAAGTGGATTTAATATCCTGCATCTAGGCAGGAGCTGAGTGCCAATAAATCAGGGGATAATGGATCAGTGTAAATAATGAGCTAGATCAGTGGTTCCCAAACTTTTGCGGTTCATGGCACCCTTTGTGTCTGAGCAATTTTTCACAGCACCCCCCTAGCTACACTGATCTCTGCCCCTTCCTGACCACATAGGTCTCCATCCCCCAGCCACACTGATCTCTGCCCCTACGGCCACACAGGCGCCCCCCCCCCCCTCCGGCTTTACAGGTCTCTGCCCTCCGCTGACCACACAGGTCTATGCCTCCCCATCACAGGTCTCCATATTTTTCTCTGCACAAATTCAGTGCTAGGGTATTCCTATAACCAGCCCTTCCAAATGACACACTGATTATGATTTATAATAAATTACTACTCTACCTATGAAAGGTTATTCCGTTATTATACTTCCTCTGTGTACATCTGTATGCTTCACAAGCTGGCATGTTTGAAAATACAAGTGAGATTATAAAAATGTGGATGCAGCAGCTCATAGGTTGGTTTGCTAGGTTTGCTTGCTTTGCTTTGAATGGAAAGGGGAAACAGAGACTGACCTATTAGCTTAAACTTTTTGACTCATCCCGTCTCCTGTTTTCATCCAACCTCCTTGTCAGCAAAAGCAACTGGATTTCAGTATCACCTTTACACTGATGACTCCCAGATCTACCTCTTCACACCAGAAATGTCAACAGGAATCCAGGCCAACGTATCAGCCTCCCTGTCTGACATTGCTGCCTGAATGTCTCACCACCATCTAAAACTAAATATGACTAAGAATGAGTTTCTTATCTTTTCCCCTAAACCAACCTTTCCTCTTCTCCCATTCTCTATCTCTTTGGATAACAATCTCATTCTCCCTGTCTCATCAGCTCATAACCATGGGGTCAACTTTGACTCCTCTCTCTCTTTCTCTGCATATAGTCAACAGAATGTTAAAAACCTGTCGTTTCTTTCTCTATAATATCACCTTTCCTTTCTGAGCACACTACCAGAACTCTTATTCACACTCTTATCACCTCTAGCTTAGACTATTACAACTTGCTTCTCACTAAACCATCTCTCTGCCCTTCAACCTTTTCAAAATTCTGCTGCATGACTTATATTCCACCAGTGTCGCCATTCTCATATTAGTCCTCTCCTCAAGTCACTTCATTAGCTCCATGTCCGTTTCCACATACAGTTCAAACTCCTCTTATTGACTTACAAGTGCATTCTCTCTGCAGCTCCTGTCTTAGTTGCAAAAATGAATGTATGGCAGCTTTAAGGCTCAGTTGTGACTGTTAGGGGTGTATCCAGTAACTTCCCATACAGTTAATGCAGAGACAATATTATACTTACCATATTTTTATTTATTTTATTTATTTATTGTACTTGTATCCCACATTTTCCCACCTATTTGCAGGCTCAATGTGGCTTACAAAGATCTGTTATGACAGCGCCATAACAGGGAAGAAATACAATTGGTGTTGCAAAGAGATAAAAGAAAACAAGAGTATCTGGTTATGCAGCTGTACAGTGAGACATTCTGTGGAGTGTAAGGGTTGTGTTCAAGTAGTTACCTATATTGCAGATAATGCAGACGCAATGCCGGTCGAAGGACATTAGATACTTTATGCAAAGTTTCAGCATTGCACTCCCACTTCAATTATCATTCAAGCTCCTAGCCTCTCTTCCCTCCTCCCCAACAAACTTTTAATAATTAAATCCAATGATCATGATTACTCAATATCTTCTCTCCTACAGCGATCCTGTTAAATCATATAATTGTACATCATTTATATTTTGAAATAGTATACAGTTAAAAGCGCAAGTTGATTGTTCTCTGAGTTTATGTGGCTGTCAGTATCTATTTTATTTTGATTGCAGCTGCTCTTTTCTGCCACCCCAGAAGGTGCAACCCTAAGCAGCTACCTAGTTTGCATAATAGCAAAGCCAGCCTTGCATGGATACATTTAATACAACCAATGCAGGTGGTGTTAAGTGACCTACCTTTTCTGCTGTGGTAGTAGTTTATGTGGTGTAAGTTAGTAAAAGGGAACCTAAGTGTTTTCTCATGTTTTATGCCTTGATAAATCAGACTTTTAGACTTTCAGCATTACTCACCCACAATTAGTTATCATTTATCTACCTCATAATGACAAGTGGCTGAACCTATAGAGCAGGAGGTACAGATCTTAAATGGAAGAGATTTTTTTTCTAGCCACGCACCGTTTACAGCATAAGGAACATTCCTTGTTAATTTGTTTTACAGTAGGCATGAGTTCTATACTCACAAGTACTTAATACATATTTTTCAAATATAAAAACCAAACACCTCCACATACTGTAGCACATTAGTGGATATTAAGCAATGGGTGGTGTTCTTTCCTCATAGAAAAGACTAGTTATTATCCATGCAGAGCATAACATTAAAAGCCCAGTATAAACCTATAAACATATGGTTTTGCACAAGGGACTAGAAATAGCACCCCCCAGCTGAATATACCTCTGTCAAGTTCTAAAAGCTGTGTCAAACTAAAATTGTGAAATCAAAAATATTTTGTCTTAACTTTTCTGTGTACTCTTAAATTTTTTCCTCCAACAAAAGACTATTCGCCAAAAAAAAAAAAAAAAGATTTCCCCATACATCCATTTTGCATATTTCTTATGTGTGGTATAACTATTAATATTACACATGTCCAGATGAGTTGTGGACAGCAGCAAATTCAAGTGTGGAAATGTCTGTCTGTGTCTCTCTATGACCTGGTACCTTTTAGATCTCACTCACAGTACCTATCAACTTATTATTTATTTATTTATTTATTTATTGTGAACCTCTGTTTTTCCTCTTTCCATTCCGATTCCCAGTCTTCTTTGCTTCACTATGCAGATTTTTCTCTCCTTCTCTATCTCTGTTTCATCATTTTTCCTTAACCTGTTTGCTTGGTACCGTTTTTATCTCTCTGCTTTTTGTTCCTCTATTCTGTTGCAAAGTCTCAGCTCTCTGTGCCTCATGGTTACTTAGAGAAAGGGAGTGTCCTGGCCCTGAGTTCAAGAAAGCATAGCATAAGCACACAGGATCTCTAAGGCAGAGGTAGAACTATAGACCCTAGCTGGTATGGATGGCCAAACTGGATAGACCATATGGTCTTTATCTGCCATCATCTTCTATGTTTCTTTGATATCAATAGGCTCTAGGATCCTCCTGAATCAGCTGAATTTGTGCTTAGAATAAGAGGGAAAATGGGGGGGGGGGGGGAGAGAGAGGAGAATTAGACTACTTTCAGTTAAGTGCTGATTTTTAGCACTTTATGATTACTGCTTATATAGCAAGGGTTTTAGAGTATAAAATTCTGTGCTAAATGGGAGGTAATGCACTGCTCTAATCACATATGATGCAGCAAACTGCACTAAAGTTTAGCACAATTTTTTACTTTCTGAATAGTGCTGTTTACTTCATCTCTGAAGATGAAGCAAAGTTTTACATTTCCATTGATTTCAGTAGAAGTAGAAGTTAATGAAAATGTAAACCATCAGCTACCAAGGACTGGATATCACCACGTTGGGCATCCCTGAACATGGCTTCCCAATCTGGAGATTCACAAATACAAGATCCCCTTACCCACAGCACCCAGTTCCAAGGAGAGTCTGAGCCAAGGACCCTTCATCCAGGGACCAGAGATCCCCCATAATCCATTCACTCAGTAACCAATCCCCTTCCTACCCAAATACATCTACCTACTCACCTACCAACCTATCCCTAGCCAAGTAATCCCACCTGCTGCTCTATCTACCTACCCCCATACACTCTACCACTTACCCCACCCACCTATTTTCCATGCCTCTCCATTCCTAACTTAGCCCATTTTTAAACAGTGCCCACTCAGCTTAAATTACTGACCTCAGGAGATACTCTCCCCCCCACCACCACCACCATTTTGAAAATGGTGATGAGGAAAAGAAGATGCTAAAGAAAGAGAGCATGTTCTACAGAAGATATGTATTAGGGGTGTTAGGAAAGTGAGAGGCAAGAGACAGGTGCAGGGCTGGGAGTATATGAATGAGTAGGTAGGTGGGTGAGTGAGTGAGTAGGGATACTCATATGGGTGGGGGATAAGTACATAAGTATTGCCATACTGGGAAAGACCAAAGGTCCATCAAGTGCAGCAACCTGTTTCCAACAGTGGCCAATCCAGGTCACAAATACCTGGCAAGATCCCAAAAAAGTACAAAACATTTTATACTGCTTATCTCAGAAATAGTGAATTTTCCCCAATTCCATTTAATAATGGTCTATGGACTTTTCCTTTAGGAAGCTGTCCAACCTTTTTAAAACTCTGCTAAGCTAACCGCCTTTACCACATTCTCCGGCAACAAATTCCAGAGTTTAATTACACGTTGAGTGAAGAAATATTTTCTCCAATTCGTTTTAAATTTACTACATTGTAGCTTCATCGCATGCCCCCTAGTCCTAGTATTTTTTGAAAGCGTAAACACGCTTCACATCTACCCGTTCAACTCCACTCATTATTTTATAGACCTCTATCATATCTCCTCTCAGCCGCCTTTTCTCCAAGCTGAAGAACCCTAGCCGCTTTAGCCTTTCCTCATAGGGAAGTCGTCCCATCCCCTTATCATGTTCGTCGCCCTTCTCTGCACCTTTTTTAATTCCACTATATCGTTTTTGAGATGCGGCGACCAGAATTGAACACAATATTCGAGGTGCAGTCGCACCATGGAGCGATACAAAGCCATTATAACATCCTCATTTTTGTTTTCCATTCCTTTCCTAATACCTAACATTCTATTTGCTTTCTTAACCGTAGCAGATGTTAATTACTATGCACTATTAATTTTTGAGTAAAATTACTCTTAAGTTTCCAAGTTTATTTACGATTTCCTACCCTGCCCTCCAGGGACCTTCAGGGCAGCTTACAATCTACAAAAATAGGCAAAGGAAGTAACATACTAAAGGAGGAAAGAGGAAAGACAGACAAGGGGAGAGAATAGCGAAGGATGGAGTGAACTACAAAAATAAGATAGGAAAGCCGGTGAGAGAGAATGAGAGGGGGGGAGTGCTCCGAAGAGGTTAGGGCTTATCATGGAATTGCAATCCTAGAGGGGAACAAAGATGTTGCCCAAACACATCAGTAAATAATTATGTTTTGAGCTTTGCCTTAAAAGTGTTTAGTGTAGTCTGAGAACGGAGCACTTGGGAGAGCATTCCAAAGTTGAGGGCCAGAACAGAAAAAATTGAGTGTCTTGTGTGTTCGTGAATAATCATATGGTCGCTAGGAACAGTAAGCTGGTTCTGAGTAGAGGATCTGAGTGTTCTAGTGAGGCTGTATGGAATCAGGAGACAAGAGAGGTAAGTTGGTTCATTGTTAAATACCAGTAACAGGAGTTTGTAAGTTATACGGTATTTTAAGAGTTGCTAATAAGCATCAGATGAGGAGTAATGTGGTCATACATCCTGATGTTATAGATCAAATGGATAGCAGTATTCTGGATGGTCTGTAGTCGTCAGAGTTCTATAGCTCTAAGGCCTTTATTTAGGGAGTTGCAGTAATCTAGCTGAGAGATGACTAGCAAGTGAACTAAGATAATGAGAGTGTGGGGGAGGGGGGGATCAAGGAGCAAATTGTGGAGGAGTAGCCTAATGGTTAGGGTGGTGGACTTTGGTCCTGGGGAACTGAGTTCAATTCCCACTTCAGGCACAGGCAGCTCCTTATGACTCTGGGCAAGTCACTTAACCCTCCATTGCCCCAGGTAGAAATAAGTACCTGTAAGCCGCATTGAGCCTGCCATGAGTAGGAAAGCGTGGGGTACAAATGAAACAAAAAAAAATAGAGTATATCAGACAGAGCTTATAGAAACAGCC
The DNA here is from genome assembly GCF_901765095.1 of Microcaecilia unicolor. Classification (NCBI taxonomy): domain Eukaryota; kingdom Metazoa; phylum Chordata; class Amphibia; order Gymnophiona; family Siphonopidae; genus Microcaecilia; species Microcaecilia unicolor. The sequence goes on along the minus strand of NC_044036.1, from coordinate 94,593,061 downwards.
CTGAACTACCTGTGAAATTTGAGGTTTAAAGGAGAGGGCCGTATCTAATAGTACACCTAAAATAGAAATAGCGTCAGTCTGCGGGACTGGGATAACGGCGAGGACATAGGAACCAACTTTTCAAAATGATTGTGGGTGCTGAAATTTTTTTTTTTACAGGTGGTGCATTCCCCCCGTCCCCCATCCCCCCTCTCCCCCTCAATTCATATCCAGCAATTCTCCTCTCTCCCCTACCCTCCCCTCTCATCCATGTCCAGCGAATTCTCCTCCCTTTTCTGCACTCCCCTCCCTCCATCCATGTCCAACAAGTCTCATCTCTCCCCTGCCCTCTCTTCCATGTCCAATGATTTCTCCTCCCTCCCTCCCCTCCATGTCCAAACACCACCTGCCCCTTTTCAGCCCTCCTCTCTGAGTTCTAGGCCTCCCTTCGCTCTCCTCCGAAATCCAGGCCCCCCTCCCTCTCCGAGTACCAGTCCCAACTCCAGCCCGACCTCTTCTCCCTCAACAGTCCTCTGCCCTCACCTTCCTGCGTGCCACCCAGAATTTAAAACTCATCTTACCTCGGGGTCCCAGCAGCAGCAGTGAAAGGCGAGCAGGCTCGGCGCTTCAGCCTTCCATTCTCTCTCAGCTCTGGTCCTGCCCTTGCGGAAACAGGAAATGAAGGCGGGACCAGAGCTGAGACAGAAGGGAAGGCTGAAGCACCAAGCCTGCTCGCCTTTCACTGCTGCTGCCGGGACCCCAAGGTAAGATGAGTTTTAAATTCTGGGCAGCACGCAGGAAGGTTAGGGCGGAGGAATGTTGAGGGAGAAGAGGGCGTGCAGGTCGGGCTGGCTGAGAACTTCCAGGGTCAAAATATTGGGGGTGCTCAAGCACCCACAGCACCCATGGGCGAGGATGCGTGGTATGGACAAGGATTTACTACCTTTCTCCAAGAAAAGGATACATTTGGATTTACTAAGATTCAAGACGAAATGGTAGTTGCATAGCCAAGGGGTGCAGGTATCCAGTCTGCAGAGGATCTGAATGTTGTCAGCATATATAAACATTGTGAATTCAAGCATCTGGACCAGTGTGATAAGAGGAACAAGGAAGATATTAAAGCGAGTAGGTGAGAGAATGGAACCATGAGGAACTCCTGAAACCAGGTGAAAAGGTGCAAAAGTGGAGTTGTTAAAGGTTACAGCATAGATCCAGTTTGTTAAATATGAAGTAAACCAATCTATTGCTTGATCAGACAGACCAATAGAGTGAAGGCATGAAAGTAATTTAGAATGGTTTACTAGATCAAAGGCGGCGGAAAGATCTAAAGATAGTAGAAGAACAGATTTGCCCCAGTCAAGGATGCAATAGAGAAAAGTGGTAATTCCAAGAAGTGTGGTTTCTGCACTGTGGTGTTGCCTGAAAGCTATTTGGTTTGGATGGAGAACGTGGTTTTTATTAATGAAGTCATTTAGCTGAGCGTGAACTACGGATTCAACAACCTTTGCTCTGAAAGGTAGATTAGCCACTGGGCGGTAGTTATTGGGATCTGAGGGTGATCCAGAGAAGTCATTAATCTTAAGGCGAGTGGTGGCAGTTTTCCAGTAATCAGGACCTGAGCCTGTGGATAGGCTGAGAGTAATCATGCTGTAAATGAACAGAGAGAATTTGAGTGCAGAGTATGGGATAGGATTGGATAAAGCAATGGTTATTTTCAAGGTTTGAATGAGTCTACTTAGGTCTGTGGTAGATGGTAGATTAAACTGGCTAAAAGTGCTGCAAGGAACTGCTGAGATTACTGAGGGTGGGGGTGAGGGAGAGGGAGGAGGTATTGTTTGTTGGATTATTTGTAGTAAATAATTAGCAGATTTTAGTACACACAGCTTCAGCTTTAGAAATGTTAATTTCTTTCTTCATCTCTCTCTCATTCACCCCTGAATAATTCACTGCTGAGTCACTTTAAAGTTGAAGTAACATAACATCTGTTTACTCACAGTTTGCAGTTAGATTATAATCAGACAGGCTTATATATACATATTACTATACATTTGTATTATCAGCTCCTTCCATGTGCTTAGATGGTAATGGATGCTCACACCACCATAGATCCTCTCAGGTTAGGAGAGATCATGAGCTCCATGTGCTCCATGTGCTGCATCTAAACCCCCACAGGAAGTTGCATAGCTGTGTGACCTCTCTAAGTAATTCACATCAGAGGTCACAGAGTAATCACAGAGAAATAATAGGTGACAGGCAATGCATGTAAAAATACAATACATTCCAACAAACCCCTTCTCATGCATAACTGTCATGCAATTATTTATTCATACAAAGTCCAAGCTTTATACGCAGATTCACAAAATGTTCTCTGGGTAACGGTTTGGTCATGATGTCAGCTGTCATCTCACTGGTGTGACAACAGTGTAGACTGATGACCCCCTCCCTCGCCAACTCTCGCACGCCGTGGTATTTCGCTGCGATGTGCTTGGTGCGTGACTGAACCTTGTCATTCTGTGACAGTCGGATGCAGCTCTGATTATCTTCCATTATCTGGATTGGTCTCTTTTCAGCAATTCCAAAATCCAGCAAAAGTTTTTCAATCCACATCAGTTCTCTGCACGCTTCCGATACTGCCACATATTCAGCTTCTGTAGAAGACAAACTCACAATACTTTGTTTATGACTGGCCCATGAAATTTGTACATTTCCATACATAAACACATATCCACTTGTGGATTTATAATCAGAATGATCCCCTGCCCAATCTGAATCACAGTAACATATTAGTTTTGGATTACTATTGGCTGAAATCTTTAATTTACAATCAATGGTACCCTTTAAATACCTTACCATCCTTTTAACTGCAGTTCAATCTGATTTGGTAGGTGAGCTGACCCTTCTGCTCAAAATTCCTACTGCATTTGCTATATCAGCCCTGTATGTGGTAGCTAGATATATAAGCTTACCTATGGCTGATCTATATTGGATGTTATCTGGTAAAGGTTCTCTTACTGTTTCATCCTTCAGAAAATCAGTGATCATGGGAGTGCTTACAACTTGGGCATCTTGCATACCTAAACTTTCAATAAGCTCATTTATTTTCTGCTTCTGGCTTAGAAGATAAGAACCATCATTTTGTTTCTCAATTTCTATACCAAGATAGTATGACACATTACCAAGTTCTTTTATCTCAACATTGTGGTTTAAACACTTTACAATGTCCTTGTACTCTTGCTCACTTTCGCTTGCAATGAGCAGATCATCAACAAAAGCTAAAATGTATGCATATTGTCCATTTGTGCACCTAGTGTACAAGCATTTATCTGCTTCACCTTGCTTAAATCCTAAATTTGTCAATATTTCATGCAATTTTTCATTCCAACATTTTGCACTTTGCTTTAATCCATAAAGACCTTTGTTTAATTTACACACTAGCTGTCTTTGTTTTGTATTTATGAAACCTGTTGGTTGTTCCATGTACAAGTCTTCAGTTATTTCTCCATGAAGAAATGCTGTTTTCATATCAATGTGGTTGACTTGCATGCCTTTTGAGACTGCAATGCTCAGAAGTGTTCTAATTGTCGTGTGTTTCACTACAGGTGCAAACACTTCATCAAAATCTTCTCCATATTTTTGAAGATATCCCTTTGCCACTAATCTGGCTTTATACCTTTCCACTTTTCCTTGTGCATTCCTTTTTAACTTGAATACCCATTTGCATCCTATAGCTTTCTTGCCAGGAGGTAATTTTGTAAGAATCCAAGTATTATTTTTATCCAATGCATCAATTTCTTCTTGTGCAGCTTTACGCCATTCAGCAGCTTCTTCTGCTGGCATTTTCTCAATCTCATCCCATGTTAAGGGCTCTTGAGCTTCTGCTGACTTTGTTAGGTAAGACAGTCTTGGGGGTGGAACACCTTTGTTTTCCCTGGATGAGCGTCTGACAACAGGTTGGTCTGACCTTTCCGCATCCTCTAAATCTGAGAGTCCTTCTCCAATTGATTCCCCTTCTCCAACTGTACTGTCTTCTTCAATGATCCTTTCTGTGTCTGCTTCCTCTGCCTGTTCCTCGTTAGATACAGGTGAGTTGCTTTCAGACATCTGCCTTGGTATGGCATTTATATACACTGGCATGTCTATTATGGTTCTATTTTCATATTCTGGATGATAAGGCTCATCTGGGATAATCCAGCCTTTATCAACCCTTTTGTTTTCATCAAAATATGTAACATGTCTTATGCCAACAATGCCAGTTTTCAGATTCAAAATTCTATATCCTTTGTGTCCTGGAGCATAGCCAACTAAAATGCCCCTTTCTGTTGTGGAATCCAGCTTATGCCTTCTTTGCTTTGGTATATGAGCATATGCTGTACTTCCAAATGTTCTTATGTGTGACAGGTTTGGCTTCCTACCATGCCATGTCTCATGTGGTGTGCGCTCAGCGCCTTTAGTTGGCATTCTGTTTTGTAGGTACACTGCTGTGAGAATGGCTTCCCCCCATAGTCTTTTAGGGAGATTGCTATCTGACAGCATACATCTGGTCATTTCCACAAGTGACCTAAATTTTCTCTCTGCAACAGAATTTTGCTCTGGTGTGTAAGCTACTGTTGTGATATGCTGAATGCCTTCTTGTTCTAGAAATGTGTGCATGCTTTGTGAAGTGAACTCACCACCATTGTCGGTCTGAAGAACCTTTGGTTTTCTTTCAAATTTATTGCTCACCATGGCTACGTATTTCTTCAGCATGTCTGTGACTTGACTTTTTTCTTTCAGCAAATAGGCCACACAATATCTAGAGAAATCATCCAAGAATATTAGCACAAATCTGTTATTTCCCAATGATGGGATATTAAACGGTCCACATAAGTCACTGTGTATTAAGTCCAGCACTTTATTACTCCTATTTCCTGTGTATGCAGGAAATGAGGGTCTCACACCCTTTTGAGTAACACAGTCTATGCATTTCTCCATTTTACCAGCATCTGCACTTATCTGAATGCCGGTGGCCAGTTGCTTACTGTAAAGATCCTGGATCACCTTAGAATCACGATGTCCCAGGCGGCGATGCCAGATTTCCAGACTACATTTACCATCATTCTTCCTTACTTGCGCCATATGTGAGGCTTCACCTGAAATGCTCAGTTTATAAACATCATTATGCATAAAAGCTTCAGCATACACTTCATCATTTTTAGAGATTGTGCACTTACTGTTTTCAAAATGAATCACAAATCCCTTCTTATCTAATGTAGATACACTAAGCATATTGCAAACTGCTTGGGGAATATACAAGACATCACTTACAGGAATTTCTTTAACTTCATTAGACACTTTGCATTTTAAGAATCCAATACCTTTTGCTTGGATCTTAGCAGTCCCTGCGTTTGCAGTTTTAAGAATACCTTCCTCTGGACACATTTCCTGAAAGAAATCCTTACAATTGGTTAAATGGCATGTGCTCCCCGAATCCAAAATCCAAGTACTTTCATTTGAATTATTATTTACCATAGTCAAAGATTTTTCTGCCATTAGAAAGCCCTTGTGTTTATCTTTGTCCTTCATACATTTCCTGGTTTGAAAATTCTTTAGTTCCATTGGCTTAGGTGAGCTAGAGGGAGTGTTTTGTGTTTCCTTACACCATTTAGATACATGTCCCTCCTTTCCACATGAGTAGCAAATCAGCTTGCCCTTGGGTGGAGTTTTCCCATAGCTCCGCCTTCCTCTGTTCTTTGCCAAGAAATTTGTTTCATTTCTCTCTGACTTGCTTTGAGAACACATCTCCTCAGAATCATTTATTATGCATTCCTGCCTTAGTTTTGATGTTGCCTGTTCAAAAGATTGCCCTTCAATGGCCTCATTTACAGACCTAAAAACATCAAACTTCTTTGATAGTGAGGTAAAAAGAAATGCTCTTTTCAATGCATCACACATGGGAATTCCAGAAAGTTCTAACTTTTGAAATGAAGACATAAGATGCATAATGTGATCATTACATTTACTTTTATCCCTTAATTTGGTTTCATTCAACTCTGCCAACCAAATTGGTTGCTGCTTTGCATATGTAGTTGCATACATAGTTCTCAGTTTATATAAAATGTCCTTTGGTGTATCTTTTCCCTCCACTAATATGGCTTGTTTCTCTGAGAGAGCTTCCAAAAGCATGCACTTCACATAATAGTTTGCATTGTCCCATTCAGCCATATTTTCATCTGTTCTGTCTTGGTCTAAGCATATATTTAATCCTTTTGCTCGAAGGAGACATATGAATCTTAGTTCCCACTGCTGATAATTAAACTCAGTTAATCTAGGCACCTTGAGAGAATAGAAAAATGGTGAATTTCTTCCCTCAGCCATTTTCTTAGCCTTCTGTCTGCTGTGTGGGGGGAGAGAGAGACAGACTGAATCTTTCCTTTAAAACTTAAGAGAAAAATGTGGCCTTTTTTTTTCTGCCTGGTAATATTTCTCTTCTTTTTCAATTTCTGAGCCCTGGGCCCATAACCCTTTTGTTGGATTATTTGTAGTAAATAATTAGCAGATTTTAGTACACACAGCTTCAGCTTTAGAAATGTTAATTTCTTTCTTCATCTCTCTCTCATTCACCCCTGAATAATTCACTGCTGAGTCACTTTAAAGTTGAAGTAACATAACATCTGTTTACTCACAGTTTGCAGTTAGATTATAATCAGACAGGCTTATATATACATATTACTATACATTTGTATTATCAGCTCCTTCCATGTGCTTAGATGGTAATGGATGCTCACACCACCATAGATCCTCTCAGGTTAGGAGAGATCATGAGCTCCATGTGCTCCATGTGCTGCATCTAAACCCCCACAGGAAGTTGCATAGCTGTGTGACCTCTCTAAGTAATTCACATCAGAGGTCACAGAGTAATCACAGAGAAATAATAGGTGACAGGCAATGCATGTAAAAATACAATACATTCCAACATTGTTTGTGAAAGGAAAGTGTTACAACTTAGGTGCTCTTTTACTAAGCCGCTGTAAAAGGGGCCTTGCTCTAGCAGCGGCTATTTTAGCCACACGCCAGAGCCCCTTTTACCGTAGCGAGTAAAAAGGCCGAAAAAAGAAATGGCCATGCGGTAAGTTCACACTTGCTGTGCAGCCATTTTGGAGGGAGCACATACCGCCACCCATTGAGGTGGCAGTAAGGGCTCCTGCAATAACCCAGCAGTAACTGCGTAGCGTCACCAGGCAACCCCCTGCAGAAATATTTAAATATTTCCACTAGCACTGGAAATGCACACGCTGGGAGAACTATGTTGGGCCGATAGTAGTTCTGGGTTGCTGTGCAGCAAGCCCGTTGCCACACAGCAACTCTTTAGTAAAAGGGCCCCTTAGTGATTTTATTTTCAAAATGGGATGCCAAAATCTGGGCAAATGGCAGTGTCATGGGGAGTATTGGTTTTGTAACCAACAGAAGAGTTAGGTGCCCTGATGAACTTAGTCGTAAAATAGGGGTTTTTTCACTACTGAGATGATAGGCTTATAAGAAGAGGCTGTAGTTTTATAGATAGAGAGGCTAGTGGATGAAGCTAAGTGACTGATTACATAAGAACATAAGAGTAGCCACACTGGGTTAGACCAATGCTCCATCTAGCCCAGTATCCTGTTTTCCAAACAGTGGCCAACCCAGGTCGCAAGTACCTGGCAGAAACCCAAATTGTGACAACACTTCATACTACATATCCCAGGGCAAGAAGTTGCTTCCCTTATCTGTCTAAATAGCAGACTATGAACATTTCTTCCAGAAATTTTTCAAATCTTTTTTAAACCCAGACATACTAACTGCTGTTACCACATCCTCCGGCAAAGAATTCCAGAGTTTAACTATTCATTGAGTGAAAATATATTTCGTACTATTTGTTTTTAAAGTATTTCCATGTAACTTCCTTGAGTGTCCCCTAGTCTTTGTACTTTTGGAGCGAGTAAAAAAAATTGATTTACTTCTACTTGTTCTACACCACTCAGGATTTAGTAGACCTCAATCATATCTCCCCTCATCTGTCTCTTTTCCAACCTGAAGAGCCATAACCTGTAGCCGTTCTTCATACAAGAGGAGTCCCATCCCCTTTATCATTTTGGTCGCTCTTCTTTGAACCTTTTCTAATTCCGCTATAGCCAGGGCCGTGCCTAGGACCTCAGGCGCCCCCCTGCAGACTATCAGTTGGCGCCCCTACCCCCCGTGAAAATGATCACGCCCCCCCCCCCCCCCCCCCCCCCCCCCCCCCCGGTGAAAATGATCGCTCACCACTTGCCACACTGACAGGAATTGTCAGCAATATTCTTAGAAACAAATTGCTATACATTGCATAGCAGATGTAAATTCTCAAAGTGGACATATTCCAAACGCTATTTAGACAAAAATTAAACTGAACCCCCAAAATGCCAGACTCTGCATACAATGCAACACCACAGAAACAGAAAATGTCCCCTAGTACTGTGCAAAATATAAAGACTGCAGATGTAAATTTGAAAAAAACTAACAAGAACCAATCACCACTTTACAAATTAACAAATAGAAATAAAACAAATATAGAAAATAAAATAATACCATTTTATTGGACTAATACATTTAGCTTTCAGAGGCCAAAACATCCTTCCTCAGGTCAATACAGTATAGTGCTGTTACAGTATCCTATCCTGACCTGAGGAAGGGGGTTTTGTTCTCCGAAAGTTAGTCAAAATGTATTAAAATTAGTCCAATAAAAAGATTACCTATTATAAACATTTATTAACACAGCTACAATACTACTATATCCTAAAGCAAAAAAATAAAAGTAAATATTTTATTTACAGTTTGTTGTCTCTGGTTTCTGCTTTCCTCATCTTCTTTTCACTGTCTTCCTTCCTTCCATCCAGCATCTGTCTTTGTTCTCTCTCTGCCATCCAGTGTCTGCCCTCTCTGCTATCCCCTTCATCCAATGTCTGCCCTCTCTCCCTGCTTCTTCCATCTACATCTGCCCTCTATCTCTGCCCCTTCCATCCACCATCTGCCCCTGTCTGCCCTCTCTCTCTCCCCCTTCCATTCACTGTCTGCCCTTTCTATCACTTCCATCTACTGTCTGCCCTTTCTCTCTGTCCGCTCAATCCACCATTTGCCCTCCCTCTCCCATCCATCTAGGGTCTGCCCTCCCTCTCACTCCCCCTTCCATCTAGGATCTGTCCCCTCTCTCTGCCCCTTTTTTTCAGCCCCCAGTTCCAGCCCCACTATCCCACCAGTCCCCAGTTTAAGCCCTAGCCCTTTTCTCCCACCAGTCTTGAGCTTCGGCCCCCAGCCACTTCTCCCTGTCCCCTTTTCAGCCCCCAGTTTCAAACCCAGCCCTTTTCTCTCACTAGTCCCGAGCTTCAGCCCCAGCCACTTCTCCCTGTCTTCTTTTCAGCCCCCAGTCCCCACAGTTTCAGCTCTTGTCCCTTTTCAGCCCCCAGTCCCAGTACTAGCACCCTTATCCCACCTACCCTCCTTTTCAGCCCCCAGTTCCAGCTCCCTTCATCCACATGCCTTGCATTAGGGCCTCTCCTTTCAGCCCCAGACCCCATCTGGGCTCCCCTCCCCATCCCCTTCTCCCATCTGGGCACCCCATCCCCTTCTCTCATCTGGGCACCCCAACCCCTTCTCCCATCTGGCCACCCCATCCCCTTCTGCCATCTGGGCTCCCCACCCCATCCCCTTCTGTCATCTGGGCACCCCACCCCATCCCCTTCTGTCATCTGGGCACCCCACCCCATCCCCTTCTGCCATCTGGGCTCCCCACCCCATCCCCTTCTGTCATCTGGGCACCCCACCCCATCCCCTTCTGTCATCTGGACACCCCACCCCATCCCCTTCTGCCATCTGGGCTCCCCTCCCCATCCCCTTCTGTCATCTGGGCTCCCATCCCCTTCTGTCATCTAGGCACCTCACCCCATCCCCTTCTGTCATCTGGGCACCCCACCCCATCCCCTTCTGCCATCTGGGATCCCCTCCCCATCCCCTTCTGTCATCTGGGCACCCCACCCCATCCCCTTCTGCCATCTGGGCTCCCCTCCCCATCTGCCATCTGGGCTCCCCTCCCCATCCCCTTCTGTCATCTGGGCACCCCACCCCATCCCCTTCTGCCATCTGGGCTCCCCTCCCCATCTGTCATCTGGGCTCCCATCCCCTTCTGTCATCTAGGCTCCCCTCCCCATCTGTCATCTGGGCACCCCATCCCATCCCCTTCTGTCATCTGGGCTCCCCTCCCCATCCCCTTCTCCCATCTGGGCACCCCATCCCCTTCTCCCATCTGGGCTCCCCACCCCATCCCCTTCTGTCATCTGGGCACCCCACCCCATCCCCTTCTGCCATCTGGGCTCCCCTCCCCATCCCCTTCTGCCATCTGGGCTCCCCTCCCCATCCCCTTCTGTCATCTGGGCACCCCATCCCCTTCTGTCATCTGGGCACCCCACCCCATCCCCTTCTGTCATCTGGGCTCCCCTCCCCATCCCCTTCTGCCATCTGGGCTCCCCTCCCCATCCCCTCCCCATCCCCTTCTGCCATCTGGGCTCCCCTCCCCATCCCCTTCTGTCATCTGAGCACCCCTGATCCGACCCGACTACCAGCTCCGTCGAGATGACAGCGGGTGGGGTGGGGGGGTGCTCCGCTCCCGATGCTCCCACCCTACCTTCTTTTAAAAAATAAATCAGTAAAGCGGCGTGGCAGGCAGCGCAGCTTCGCGTCTGCCCTGCTTGTAAAACAAGTAGATCTCCTCGTCGGGCCTTCGCTCACTGGGTCCCGCCCTCCTCTGAGGTAACTTCCTATTTCCTCGAGGGCGGGACCCAGTGAGCGAAGGCCCGACGAGGAGATCTACTTGTTTTACAAGCAGGGCAGACGCGAAGCTGCGCTGCCTGCCACGCCGCTTTACTGATTTCTTTTTTTTTAAGAAGGTAGGGTGGGAGCAGCGGGAGCGGAGCACCCCCTACCCGCTGACACCCGGGGCGGACCGCCCCCACCGCGCTCTTGGTTCCCTCAGTGTCCACCTTCTTCTGACGTCAGAAGAAGGCGGGACACTGAGGGAACCAATGAGTGCAAGGGAAGGGAGACGTCGGCAGCGCTTTCACCGACGCTGCTGCGATCGAGGTAAAAGATTTAAAGTCCTCGGCGGCGCGGGGCGAGGGTAAGCACCGCGGTGGCGCCCTCCAGAGGTGGGTGCCCCCCTGCGGCACTTACCTCGCTTACCGCATCGGCACGGCCCTGGCTATAGCTTTTTTGAGATACGGCAACCAGAACTGAATGCAATACTCAAGGTGCGGACACACCATCCCTTTCCTAATAATTCCTAACATCCTGTTTGGGTTTTTTTTTTTTTGGCAATTACTGCACACTGAGCAGAAGATTTCAACATATTATCTACAAATACACCCAGATCTTTTTCTTGAGCGCTGACCCCCAAGGTGGACCCTAGCATCAGGTAACTATGATTCGGATTATTCTTTCCAAAGTGCATCACCTTGCATTTGTCCACATTAAACTTCATCTGCCATTTGGATGCCCAGTCTTCCAATTTCCTAAGGTTTTCCTGCAATATTTCATAGTCTGCACATGTTTTAACAACCTTGAATAGTTTTGTATCATCGGCACATTTGATCACCTCTCTCTCGTCATTCCGATTTCCATATCATTTATAAATATGTTAAATAGCACCGGTCCCAGTACAGATCCCTGCAGCACTCCACTGTTCACCCTCCTCCATTGAGAGAAATGACCATTTAACTACAAAGTTGCACAGGGACAGAAATCCAACCCGTCCCCACCCGTCCCTACTGGAATCCAACCCGTCCCCATTCATCCCCGTAAGGAAACTAACCCATCCCCGCCCATCTCCGCGGGGAATCTTACCCGTTCCTGCCCGTCCCCGCAAGAATTTAGCCTGTCCTCACCCAGTCCCATAAGAATTTAATGGTACATTAAAAAAAATTTTCTGTCGGCTCTTTCAGTCTCTGGGTTTGAGCTGCAGCACTGCAGGCAAGGAAGGAACGGAAGTTGGAACATTCTGGTGCGCACATGTAAGACTTCTCTGATTCACTGGCACTGTGTGCTAAGAGATCTCCAAATGCACACGCTAGTAGGTAAGGTGATATCTGATGCTCATGCTTATGTCAGAGCTGAGGTCTGCGCATCAGCCCGGGAGCAGAGAGGATTAATAATAGCATAGTAAATGACAGCAGATAAAAACCGGAACGGTCCATCCAGTCTGCCCAATATTCACAATTTATCAATTCATGATTAAATCAACAATGAATGTGATATTATATCCTTGATTATGGTCTTTCTGTGGTGTTTCTAGGACATAGACCATAGAAGTCCGCCTGGCCCTATCCTTATGTTCCAACTGCTGGAGTTGCCCTCGAAGCCCACTCCAGCTTATTCATCTTCTCATTTGCGGGATACAGACCTTCAAAGTCTGTCCAGCACTGTCCTCATGTTCCAGCCACTAAAGTTGCTGTCTAAGCCCTTTCCAGCCCATCCTAAACCAGATTGCCATATATGAGACACAGACTGTACAGGTCTCCCAGTATTGGCCCTAGTTTATCACAGCCAGAGAGTCGGCATCTAAGCGTCACTTGACACATCCGCACACAAGCAGCCATTTAAGTTTAGGTTTTTTATAACTTCCATTTTCTAATTAGAGATCCTCTGTGTTCATCCCATGCCTTTTTGAATTTCATCACCATTTGTATCTCTACCACCTCCTTAATGGATACTTTCCACATCTAGAAACATAGAAACATGATGGCAGATAACAGCCATATGACCCATCCAGTCTGCCCATTCTCTGTAACCCCTGTTCCTAAGCGATCCCACATGCTTATCCCATGCCTTTTTAAATTCTGGAACAGTCCTCGACTCCACCACCTCCACCGGGAGGCCATTCCGCATTGACCTTTGAGGAACAAGTATCCGATGTAGTGAAAAAATCTTTCTTTCATCTGAGACGGCTTCGGTCAGTCAGAAATTCAATAAGTAAGGACTCTCTTAAAACGCTGACATCGGCATATATTACTTCACGTTTAGACTACTGTAACATTGTATATGCTGGGATTACTCAAGCAAACTTAAAGCGATTACAAAGAATTCAAAGTACAGCAGCACGTATGATCTGTAGGGCCCGGAGGGATGATCGAGCAACACCTTTATTGCATCATCTGCACTGGCTCCCGGTCGAAGCAAGAATAAAGTTTAAGGCTCTTGTCCTGACACACAAAGCCTTTCACACATTAAACCCTAGCTACTTGTCGAATTTAACAATCCCCTACACCGCTATGCGAACTCTCAGATCCCTAACAGATAACAGGTTAGTCATTCCCCCTCTTACTAAGGTTAGGTGGGAATCTACACGGAGATCGGCTTTTTTCTACCTGTCACCCTCCCTTTGGAATAGCCTTCCAAAGGAGATCAGATTAGAGAAATCTTATCTCCATTACCGAAAACTTCTGAAAAGCTTTCTCTTTATAAGCTACGTAGAACAGAACTTAGCATAATGAGATAAGGTCAAAAAGACAAAGAAAAATGGGATAGCTTAACTGGATATTAGATTTTTAACTTGTATTGATTTATTATGTAGTTTATCTTGATTGCTGTGCTTTCCTGTCATGAATGGAATTCCTATGTCTGTTTATTTGTATATACCAATTTTTTATATAAAAGTAAACCGTTCTGTTTTGCAGATGCAATAAGATACGGTATATAAATTAACATAAATAAAAAAAATAAATAAATAAATTCCATGCCTCCACCACCCTTTCTGTGAAATAATACTTCCTTAGGTTACTCCTAAGCCTATTCCCTCTTAACTTTGTCGTATGCCCCCTCATTCCAGAGCTCTCCTTCATTTGAAAAAGGCTCTCTTCCTGTACATAAATGCCCTTGAGATATTTAAACTTCTCGATCATGTCTCCTCTCTCCCTCCTCTCTTCTGTGCTGTTAAAGCAAGGAGGAGGAGAAGGAGGAGATAGCACTCAAAGAACTTGATACTCAGTAGGTGAGAGGCTGGCCCAAGTGCACCATGAGAACCCCACAGGAACTGCTTCCATCCACATGGGAACCCCACAGGAACTGCTTCCATCCCCACGGGAACCCCACAGGAACTGCTTCCATCCCCACGGGATCCCCACAGAAGTGTTTCCGTCCCCGTGGGAATCCTGTGGTTCTGCGGGATTCCCATGAACCTCGTTCCAATGCAGGTCTCTACATTTAATCCTACCCTCTGTTTTCTGTCCAATAACCAATTCCTACTCCACAGCAGAACCATTCCTCCTGTCCATTTTCTCAGGAGTCTCTCATGAGGAACTGTTTTTTATGCTGTATTATAAACTAGTAAAAAAGGCCCGTTTCCAAAACCAATGAAACGGGCGCTAGCATGTGTTTTTTTTTTTGTGTGTGTGTATGTGTCACGGAGTTATTTTGTGTGTGTGTGTGTGTGTGTGTGTGTGTGTGTGTGTGTGTGTGTGTGTGTGTGTGTGAGTATGTGTGTAGGTTGTTGATGTGTGTCTTTTTTTGTTTTGTTTTTTGCTTGGGGGTTGGGGGATGTGCTGTGCTGGCAAAGTGGGTTGGATTGGTGTGTGGCTTTGAGGGTGTGTTTCTGTTGTATTATGTGTGTGTGGTTTTGTCTGTCAAGGAGGTTTGTGGAGGGGGGGGTCTTTCTGTTGGTGAAATGTAAATGTGGTTGTAGGGGGGGTCAGCCTTTGTTGAGTGTTTTTTTTTTTGTGTTGTGCTGAGGCAGCAGTGTTGTTTTAGATGGGCGGAAGGTAGAGGAGCACGTTCTTTGTCTGTCGGTATTTTTTGGCTGTTTCAGGGCTGCTGTAGGGGAATGCTGGAAGAGAAATGTGCTGTTGGAAGCAGCGCCATCTTTTTCCATTGGGCTGGGGTTCTGGGCATCCTGGAGGTGGGTGACGGCTTGCCTGAGGACGGGGATGGTTGTTTTAAGTTGGCGGAAGGGTGAAGAGCACGGTCTCGGGCCGTCGGGGGGTGATCCGATATGTTTGGTCCATTTCAGGCTGGCTGCAGGGGAATGCTGGAACATTTATGCGCTGCAGGAATCAGCGCCGTCTTTTTCCGGGTGCTCGGGGAATCCCCGAGGTGGGAGACAGCTTGCCTGAGGCTGGGGATGGTTGGGCACGTCCTTGGCCGCTTCGGCAAAAGGGGAAGAGGAAGGGGGTGGGGAGTTACCTGCAGCCGCCTGAGAAACCATGTATTCTTTGTTTGTTTTGTATTATTAGTTTGCATTTCTGTTGAAGAAAGAGTGGATGCCTTTCGAATGATGGAGGTGGTGCGTCGGTGTGCGGTTGATTTGTTAGTTTGGCAGCCAGTCTCCAGCGATTCCTGGGCAGGGAAGGAGTAGGGAAACACGCTCCGCGTGTTTCCCTACTCCTCCCCCTTCCTTGTTCGCTGTTTGCTACTGGCTGGGTCGTGGGTAATCCTTCCAGCTGGGCCGCAGCTTGTCCTGTTCGCCCACGTCCCAGATGGTGATGGGCACGTTGTTTTCCGGCTCCTCTGACTCCATGTCAAGCGATCCCAAATATAGTCTGTGCTATAGGCCCTCTGGCACTCTTCAGTACTGGCATTAGGCATTTAAAAATTCCCCCCCCCCCCCCCCT
The DNA here is from genome assembly GCF_901765095.1 of Microcaecilia unicolor. Lineage (NCBI taxonomy): Eukaryota > Metazoa > Chordata > Amphibia > Gymnophiona > Siphonopidae > Microcaecilia > Microcaecilia unicolor. The sequence goes on along the minus strand of NC_044036.1, from coordinate 94,577,444 downwards.
CTCCCCTGGTCTATTTTTGCACATACCCACAGCAGGAATATTCTTCTCTCGTTCCAGCGGTGGTTCTGTGCTCTCCGTGCTGCACAGATAATGAGCCATTCTGCTGGGGAATGCTCCTCCCTTATTGTCACGTAGTTTCCTCTGATTGGTCCGTCTTACGTTGCCTAGTGTTGCCTGGGAACGGTGTTGTGATGGTCCTTTGTGTTTCAGAATGTTGAGTGTGTTTTTTCTGATTGGTCCGTCATGCGAGGGCGGGGCAGAGAGACATGGTCAGTGTTCTGGCTTCCGCAGAAAACAAAAGAGGTCCAAAAATTTCCACAAAAGTCCAACACAAAAAAGAAACAGGTGGAAAAACAACTTCAAGAGATCAATCCAAGACAAGGGGTGAGATGCTCCAGAAAAACTTTATTAGGGACCCAACACGGTCCGTGTTTCGGTTTTTAAAAAAAACCTTCACTGATAAGTGCAAGATTTGCTTATATGCATGGTTTAAGACCACTCCTCTGCAGGAAAGACTCTGCATTAGCATACGCACAGAATATGGAAGCCGATTGGCGCGTGACAAAGGGGTGGTAAAATTTGAAATCTCGTTGGTTAACTGCCACAGGCAGAAGAAGCGAAAGAATGTTGTTAGAGTGTATACTGGAGTCGTCGTCGTCGTGCAACTGTAAGACTTTAACACTGACTGAACGAATAGAAGTTCTTAAAAAATTAGAAAACAAACAAAGTCAAGCATCTATTGCTAAAGAATATGGTGTCAATCCCAGTCAAATTTCAAGTACCTTGAAGCAGAAAGACCAGCTTCTGAAAGACTGGCAAAACAATACAAATCCACACCGGAAACGTAAATGGGCGGGTAAAGCTGAGGATGTACAAGATGCTCTTCTTTGGTAGTTTTCTCAAGTCAAGAGCAGCCAGTTTCCTGTCAGTGGTCCACTGCTTATGGAGAAAGCTAATCAGCTAGTTGAAAGTCTTGGACTAACTGAATTCAAAGCCACTGTTGGATGGTTGGAAAGATGGAAGGAGAGGAACAACATAAAATTCAAGAAACAGCATGGTGAAAAAACAGAGGCTGATGACTTTGGTGCTGGAAATTGGGTTGTTTCAGTTCTTCCTATCATCTTGAACGAGTTTGCACCTTGCAACATTTTCAATGCTGACGAAAATAGTCTCTTCTGGCGAGCGATTCCTGATGGAACACTTGCATTCAAACAAGCTGAAACTACAGGAAGTAAAACATCGAAGGACCGGCTGACGATCCTCCTTTGCTGCAATATGGATGGGAGTGAGAAGTTGGAGCCACCAGTCATTGGAAAGAGCACATTTCTGTTCCTAGAATAGAGCAATTTACCATTAAGTCAATTTCTTCATCTACGACGACTCTGCTCAGACTTCAACGACTTTAATCATCAAGCAAAGATTATGAAGAACAGATTCTCAGCCAGAGGACATCCATCAGAACACATCGATAAAGGACTGAATAAAGCTTTAAAGAAAAATCGTACTGATCTGCTTCTACCTAACAAAAAGAAAAATACACCAGACATTATTTGCACCATGAAATATTCCTTCTTGTCAAAACATATCTTACAGTCCATCAGGAAACATTGGCATATTCTTGAAGGTCTGGAATGTTTCAAAAACAAAGAATTGGTTGTTGCCTGTTCTAGGAACAGAAATTTGAAAGAGCATCTTGTACCATCAACATTACCAGATGTTAGAACAGTTTTGCCATCACTTGGACATCGCAAGTGCGGTTGCTGTAGTGTATGTACTCACTGCATTGAAACTACAACTTTTATTCATCCCACTACCAATAAAGTATTTACACTTAATCATACTTCGGATTGTGAGTCTCCATACTTCAATAAACTTATTATTATACATCTTCTCAGTCTTTGGCATCCTTGGTTGTCCTCCCACTTTTATTTTAGATTGTTGTATTCCGTGGGGTGTCTTGAGTTCTCCGTTCTTAGGTGGATTTCTTTTCACAAGTGACTTCCTGTGTCATACGAGGCTAATGCAAATTCATGGATGACTGGGGAAATTTTGAAGCAGTGGCTAAAGAAGTTAGACACTAGAATGCGGGTACAAAAGTGTCAGATTTTGTTGCTTTCTGATAATTGTGCTACACACAGTGACAATGTCAGGCTGTCTAACGTCAAGGTGGTCTTCCTGCAACCAAACACTACCTCTCTGATCCAACCTATGGATCAGGGCATAATAGCCCATTTCAAACATTATCAGGCACTTGTGCTACGCTGTCTGATGAGCGTTATGGATGACCAGACTGGCAAGGATAAACGTGCTGTTGAACTGGCTCGTAATCTATCACTGTTGGATTCCCTACATATGCAGAAAGAAGCCTGGAATCATGTTACACAGGCAACCATTGTGAACTGCTACAAGCAGGCAAGCTTTGTTAGGGATGTGGAGAGGCACGAAACAGATGCAGCTGTTGCAAATGCGTCAGATGAACAGGCTATTGACATCCCAGCCAGTGTTAGTGAAGAGGAGTTTCATCACTAGTTAGTTGTTGACTACGATCTACAAACAGCTGACGACAGCACTGATGTCCAGATATGCGCCTACAAGCAGGCAGCGGCTGATGATGAAACAGATGATGAAATGAGCAGCGAGGCACATGCTGACGAAATTCAACATCCTCCTGTCACTTTTACAAGAGCGCTGGAGAGTCTCAACACTGTGCGGCCCTATCTGGAGGCCACTAGATGTCAGTGCTATGACAGTTTTTACTGTCTGGCAGACGTAGTCTATGAAACTCACAGACACAAGAGTGTACAGAGGATTATGACTGATTACTTCAAGTAAGCCTAACGTCAGTTAACGGTAACTGTATAACATCAGTTAACGGAGACTGTATAATGTACGTATAATAAACAGTACTGTACATATGTTTATCAGATGTCAAGCTTCTTTGGGTCACAACGGTTAAGTGCACGCTCCGGTTAACTGCATGTATTTCTTTGGTCCCAGACCCTTGCACTTAAGCGGATTGCATTGTATTTGATAGTATGCACATTTTGTGTGTCTTTTAGGCAGTGCATTTTTTGTAGAAAAAAAGGTGCCGGTACTCATTATGGGCGGGGTCACCACATATGGCTCCACCCCTATGATAGCCACACCCACATTAGCTACACCCCTTATATCAGCCATGGCGCATATAAACAGACATCATTGAAAATATACTAGTATAGGAGAAAAACAATAACTTGTGATTTTTTTTCATTATAAATCATTTCTGTAAGATGTTACAGCTCCAGTATACCCAGTGCAAAATAAGACAACAGATGTAAATTCTCAAACTGGACAAATTCCAAACACTAAAATGAAAATAAAATAATTTTTTCTACCTTTGTTGTCTAGTGACTGTTTTCTATCCATACTGGTCCAAGTGTCTGATTCTGCTGCTCTCTATCTGTTCTCTTAACTCAGTTTTCAGGGCTTCCTTTCCATTTATTTCTTTACTTTCCTCCTTTCTTCTTCCATGTCCAGCATTTCTCCTCTCTCCCCGCCAACCCCTCCATCCATCCATGTCCAGCAATTCTCCTCTATCTCCTGCTCTGCTCTCCTCTGCATCCATTTCCAGCATTTCTCCTTCCTCCCCTGCCATCCCATCCATGTGGATCTCCTTCCTATCTTCCCTCCCCTCCATCCATGTCCAGCATGTCTTCTCTCTCCCCTGCCCTGCCCTCCCATGTCCAGTGATTCTCCTCTCTCCCCTGCTCTCCTCTCCTATCCAAGTCCAGCAATTCTCTCTTCCCTGCCTTCCCCTTCCATCCATGTCCAGCAATTCTCCATTCTCCTCTCTCCCCTGCCCAGCAATTCTCCATTCTCTTCTCTCTTCTGCCCTACTATCCCATCCCCTCCATGCCCAGTGATTCTCTTTTTCCCCCTATCCTCCCCCTCCCTTCAATGTCCAGTGACTCGCCCCAGCCTCCACCTGCCCCCGAGATCATTCAAACCCCAGCCCCATTTGCCCAGCCCCCTTGCCCATACACACATACCCCCAGCCCCCCTTGCCCACACACACACACACCCAGCCCCACTTGCCCACACCCCCCAGCCCCACTTGCCCATACACACATACCCCCAGCCCCACTTGCCCACACACACCCCCAGCCCCACTTGCTCACCCTCCCCTGCTCGCTCCCTGCTGTTTGTACCCTGTCGATCCCTGCCTCGTAAAACTTTTATTTTTTTCGCGAACTGGCAGACAAGAAAGAAAACAAACAGCAGACAGGCTTGCCTCCTTCCATCGCATCGGCCGCTTCGTTTCCCTGCATTCTCAGCGCGTCCCGCCCTCGAGGAAAGGAAATGACATCAGAGGAGGGCAGGACGCGCTGAGAATGCAAGGAAACGAAGCGGCCGATGCGATGGAAGGAGGCAAGCCTGTCTGCTGTGAGGCACAAAAAAAGCACTGCTTTTAGGGGGTCTTTTACAAAGGTGTGCTAGCGGATTTAGCACATTGTTACAATCAAGGGCTGATGCTTCAATAAAATGTAGACTTTTTCAATGACTATAGAACTGTCACTGTCTGCCAGCATAGCCCTGCTTTACAGTTTCAGCAGTTTTTATACTGTAGCTGGCAGTAGCCTTTATGAAGGTACTAAAACTTGACAACAAAATTTTATTAGCTGTTAGTAATTAATTTGCTGAACTCTTCTTATGTCTTAGTTTGATGTTATCCAATCTCAGAGTCACACACTTTTAGCCCTCAGATCCTCCTAGCCACTCGGCCCTCTAGGAGCTGACAATAAACAAATCACTCAGACTTTAGTAAGAAAGCTCAAATCCAGATCCTCTAGGGAGGCATTTTCTGAAATACTTCCCGTTCCACCAGTGGCACAAATTTAGTGGTAGCTGGTGGGGATCCCAAGTTCCGCCAGCTGAAGGCTTCCTTCTGATGGTAAGGAAAATGCTAGTCTCCACGATACTGAAACCCTGCGCATGCTCAGTTTTCAGCACATGCCTGCTACAGACTGCCAAGGTGGAAAGAAGCATTTTCCCACCAGATGAGATATTTTTTGGTGGTGGTGGGATGGGGAAGAACACTTGGTGCCCACCCACTTCTTGCCTAGGCCCACCCAAAATCTATTGTCTGGCTAAGCCCATTCGTTCCACGCGCAGAGCCCAAGAGACAAGCAGAGCTCCGGAGTCTTAATGCGTGGATGAGACAATGGAGCAAGGAGGAGGGCTTTAGATTTGTTAGGAACTGGGCGACATTCTGGGGAAAAGGAAACCTATTCAGAAAGGATGGGCTCCACCTTAACCGGGATGGGACCGGGCTGCTGGCATCAACATTTAAAAAAGAGATAGAGGGAAGGGAAAGGGAAATGGGACTTGATATACTACCTTTCTGAGGTTTTTGCAACTACATCCAAAGCGGTTTACATATATTCAGGTACTTATTTTTGTACCAGGGACAATATAACCGGATTGTGAAAGCGAAGAGACCGCCCGCCATGTTTTGAACCAGAGTGAAGTGGAGACGGCGAGATATTAGAAGCTTGGGTTTTTTATTTACACGATTATTCCCCTGAAGCAGCTATAACATAGCGAAACAGGACTACCCTGTCGGGACTTTATCTATGTGTGGAGTACAATGGATGCGAGGCTGGATTTGTAAAGCAGGATAATTCTTCAGCCAAGATAAGTACTCTTTCCAAGCCTTTTGAATTTAAACTTCAGTATTTAGGTCTCCTTTACAAATGTTTGCATAGTACATGGTTAAGTCAGTGGCAAATGAGTGATGTTGTGGAGTTTGTTTTGAAGACACATGATTGATACAGTTCCCTCATTATACAAAAGGCTTGTCCTTTGACAAAGAGGTGGTGCTGTAATACCTGATGTCTTTTTTCTCCACATTGTGTGAGTGCTGGAAATTGTATTGCCCAGGGGCAGCCATAGTTGCTTGCAAACAGTTTGTATATTAGGTAGAAAGAGATACATATTATTTGATTTTAATTACCCCCATATAGACTGGTTTAATGTAACATCGGGGCACGCTAGGGAGATAAACTTCCTTGATAAAATAAAGGAAACCTTTATGGAGCAGCTGGTACAGGAGCCGACGAGAGAAGGAAAAATTCTAGACTTAGTCATTTGTGGAGCGCATGATCTGGTACAGGAGGTAACGGTCCGGGGGCCGCTTGACAACAGTGATCATAACATGATCGCCTTTGAAATTTGCTTTCAAAAAGGTAAACATAGGAATTCAAATATGTTAGTGTTTAACTTTAAGAAAGGAAGCTGTGATAAAATGAGAAGAATAGTAAAAAAAAAAAAGAGGAGTGACTGAGAGGGTAAGAAACCTACAACAGGCATGGATGCTGTTCAAAAACACCGTCCTGGAGGCCCAGGCCAAACATATTCCACGTATCAGAAAAGAAGGACGGAAAACATAACGACAGCCAGCATGGTTTAAAAGTGAGGTAAAGGAAGCTATTGGAGCTAAAAAGGAATCCTTCAGAAAATGGAAGAAGGAACCGAATGAAGAAAATAAGAAGCGGCATAAGGAATGTCAAGTCAGATGCAAAGTACTGATCAGAAAGGCAAAGAGGGATTTTGAAAGAAAGATAGCGTTAGAGGCGAAAACTGATAGTAAATGTTTCTTCAGATACATTAAAAGCAGGAAGCCGGCAAAAGAATCGGTTGGCCCGCTGGATGACCAGGGTGTAAAAGGGGCAATCAAGGAATACAAAGAAATAGCAGAAAAACTAAATGAGTTCTTTGCTTCGGTCTTCACCGAGGAAGATTTGGATGGGATACCGGTGCTGGACAGGGTATTCGAGGCTGACGAGTCGGAAAATCTTAATGAACTATCTGTAAACCTGGAAGATGTAATGGAGCAATTCTGCAAACTGAAGAGTAGTAAATCTCCTGGACTGGATGGTATTCACCCCAGGGTACTGATAGAACTAAAAAATGAGCTGGCAGAGCTACTGTTAGTGATTTGTAATTTACCCTTAAAATCGAGCATGGTACCGGAAGATTGTTAGGTGGCCAATGTAACGCCGATATTTTAAAAAGATTCCAGAGGAGATCCGGGAAATTATAGACTGGTGAGTCTGATGTCGGTGCCGGGCAAAATGGTAGAGACTATTATCAATAACAAATTTACAGAGCACATTCAAAAACTAATTGGACTAATTGGACAAAGTCGACATGGATTTAGTGAAGGGAAGTCTTGCCTCACCAATCTGCTGCATTTCTTTGAAGGAGTAAACAGACATGTGGACAAAGGTGAGCCAGTTGATATTGTGTATCTAGATTTTCAGAAGGCGTTTGATAAAGTCCCTCATGAAAGACTACAGAGGAAACTAGAGGGACATGGGATCGGAGGTAGTGTCTTACTGTGGATTAAAAACTGGTTGAAAGATAGGAAACACAGAGTAGGATTAAGGGGTCAATATTCGCAATGGAGAAGGGTAGTTAGTGGGGTCCCTCAGGGATTGGTGCTGGGACCTCTGCTTTTTAACATATTCATAAATGACCCAGAGATGGGGGTAACTAGTGAGGTAATCAAATTTGCCAATGACACAAAGTTATTCAAAGTCGTCAACTCGCGGGAAGATTGTGAAAAACTACAAGAGGACCTTACGAGACTGGGAGTCTGGGCGTCTGAATGGCAGATGACGTTTAATGTGAACAAGTGCAGAGTGATGCATGTGGGAAAGAGGAACCCAAACTATAGCTATGTCATGCAAGGTTCAGCGTTAGGAGTCACGGACCAAGAAAGGGATCTAGGTGTCATCATTGATGATACGTTGAAATCTTCTGTTCAATGTGCTGCTGCGGCTAGGAAAGCAAATAGAATGTTGGGTATCATTAGGAAAGGGATTGAAAACAAAAATAAGGATATTATTCTGCCATTGTATCGCTCCATGGTGCGACCGCACCTCGAGTATTGTGTTCAATTCCGGTCGCCGCAGCTCAAAAAAGATATAGTGGAATTGGAAAAGGTGCAGAGAAGAGCGACAAAGATGATACAGGGAATGGGACAACTTCCCTATGAGGAAAGGCTGAAGAGGCTGGGGCTCTTCAGCTTGGAGAAGAGGCAGCTGAGGTGAGATATGATAGAGGTCTATAAGATAATGAGTGGAATAGAACAGGTCAATGTGGAGCGTCTCTTTATGCTTTCCAAGAACACTAGGACAAGGGGGCATGCAATGAAGATGCAGTGTGGTAAATTTAAAACAAATCAGAGGAAATGTTTCTTCACTCAACATGTAGTTGGACTCTGGAATTCGTTGCCAGAAAAAGTGGTTAAAGCGGTTAACTTAGCGGACTTCAAAAAAGGGTTGGACGGCTTCCTGGAGGAAAAGGACATAGAATATTATTGAATGGACGTGGGAATAATCCACTATCTCTAGGATGGGTGGGACAAATTGCTTGTTCTTTTGGCCGCTGTTGGTGACAGAGTGCTGGGCTCGATGGACCCTTGGTCTGTCCGAGCATGGCAATGCTTATGTACTTACCAACTTACTCTCTAACAACCCTCATATCCTTAATCTAAATAAGCTCAATTCCTACTTATTCACTCAACCAGCTGAACCTCCACACGTCCTTACTGCATCAGATATATCCACCCACCTGCCTAAACTGACAACTTTGGAATCCTTGTTGTCATCTGCCGACATCGCTAGTTAGCACGTCAACACAAGTTCCGCCCAGCTCTGTAACAACCACACTGAATTCTACAATACCCACAATTTAAAATCAACTTTTTCTTCCCAGAAAATCCTTATACCTTGTCAGGATGCTCAAATAGCTCCTGATCTCCTTCCTTTAAATCTTGGCCCTGTTAAAACCTTCAAAGCACAGTCATGAAACTTTCACTGCTCTGTGCCCCCTCCTTGCAAGAGAACCACACTTGCCTTTGCTTGCCCACTCCCATGTCCTCAAAAACTAGCTGTTTAATACTCTTAAGTTGCCTCTGTTACCTATAATAGCCCAAAAACGCAATGCTGACAAGTCCAAAGAACAACTACATTTAAAACTCACTGCACACTTCCTGTTGCACAGCTGTACTATATGAGCCATTCAAACCCTGTACTACTCATTTAAAAAACATAGTTTGCCAGCACCCTTGCCCTGTTACACCCAAGTTAATTCCCCTGTCCCAAGGCTCTGCCTTACCTTATGGCTGCTTCCTCATCATCTTGCTGCACGGACCTCCTTCCAACAGGCCATACCTTGTGAGGGTTCCAGACCAAGTCAGTGGTCTTCGCATGCCTCTCTTTTGGGCCTGCCCTCTGTGCTGCTCTGGCCCCTCCTGCACATGTGCACACTGATTGCACATACACAGCACCATCAATCTCCCACAGCACCAGCGAGTGCCGTAGCTCTGCTCCACTCAGGCCCTCTCCTTACCTGACCCTGATGCCTCCTCCAAGTCTCACCAAACCTAGAAAGCTGCTCTAACATGCAGGCTTAGCACTTCCGGATTAAGGACTCTGATGGACCACCCCTGCAAACCAGAAAGTTACCAGCACTACTCTGCCTCTGCTCCCTGTGGCTCGTAGGCTGAGCTGGGAGCTGACACAGCACCTTAGCCTGCAGCCTGATGTTGACCACAGGCCACCACAATCACCCAGTGATCTAAACTTTTTTCTTTGTTTACACAAACATGACCATCTTCTATTCCCAAGCATTAATGTCTTGAATCTAAAGACACAATTAGAGTCATAGACTTTCTCTCTTAAATAAAACAACCACTTTTCTCCAGTCTCTGCTCTTTCTTCTGAAGTTTTGAACCTCCACCCCAACATCCAACCATATCTTATTTATAAGAGTAGGCTCAGATTCTTTTAAATCCAAAGCTTTTCTTCTATAAGATAGAACCCAGGCTAGAATTGAGGAGGTTTCTTCCCACAAGATAGAATTCAGGTTGATGCAACCCTCAGTTTCATAGACAGAGTCTACAGTACTTACAGATTCTGGGGCCCAAAGCAGCAGTTATTCATGTCGTTTAAAAATGAGGCCTCCGCAGGAATATCTTAACTTCCAATGAAATCTTTGCCCTCCATCCCCACCCCACCCCCTCATCTGCATCACAAACACAACTTGGGAGTTTGCTTACTCTTTGCATTTTGGTGACATCATTTGATCCTAGATATAGATACTTGAAGCCGAGCATGGGGAGCTTATCTCAACAATCATATTCACAGGGCATGTGGTCCAGATATGAGAAGACTCACGTCTATTTTTGGGATCAAGTCTCACCATGCCACAGTGTCTTCAATCCAGCTCTAAGGGACAACCTGTTAGCAAACAATTTTTACTTTCTGACATTGCACACTGTTCTGAATACTATATCAATATGAAAGCAATGAGCAGCCATAAGCTTCGGAGTCACCCACTTGTGTGTCTGACTCAATCCTGTTTGTTGACAGAAAAAGCAATGTTGCTTACCTATAACAGGTGTTTCCCATAGAGAGCAGGACTGATAAGGCACACAATCCCACTCACCTCCCTAAATTTGGGGTTTTTTTTCCATCTGATTGATTGATTTATATTATTTATATCCCATACAATCTGGGCATTCTTGGTGGGTCACAATTAAAAAACGTCCATGATCAATCTAAACAGTTAAGAATACACCATCACATAAAACAAATATTTGATACAAAGAACAAAAAAATTCAGTACAATCAATCTAGTTCAAAAATATACCATAGCCATATCCATCAAATAAACTGATCTTCATCTCAGTTATAGCATAAAACCAAATTTAAATTTAAACAGCTCTTAGAACTTAACCCTGCCCATAAGACTGTTCAAACAAAAATGTTTTCAGCTTTTTTTTTTTTTAATGCATCCATACTCTGTATGACTCTTAACTGTAAGGGTAAGGTATTCCATAGAGTTGGACCTATAACCTTAAAACTGATTTCTGATATTCTTCCAATCTAATAAAATGGAAAGAAGGTACTTGTTCCAACCAAGATCTGGAACCAGGCAAGGAAGACTCCTGCCTAGGTGGTGACTGAAACCGCTTTTTTTCAGTTTCCATCAAAACCAAATCTGCGGCAAAAATTCACCACTCAGTTTCGGCTGAAACCAAAGCCAAAACCAAAACTGGCTGCTACTGCCTCAAATCAGTGCAGCCCACCTCAACCCACCCTACCCTGTCCCACCCTCAACAGGAGCAGCCTCCAGTCGCTCCTGCCCATGTCATCTCCATGTCAAAATGGCTTCCACGACCTCCAAAGAGCAGCAATGATATAACTGTTCTGTGCTTCCAGTAAGGCACTTGAGTAGCTTGCATGGAGCAGTCATTACAATCCAAAGCAGCAGTGATACAGCAACATTGGGCTTACAAGAAAGTTGGGCTGACTTGCATGGATGACCATATTTAAAAAAAAGAAAATTCAATGAGCATGAAGAAGTCAGGTTGTAGGAATTATTACAAAATTTGGTAATAGGACAAAGAAGGACTGGAATCTGTGGTAGCAAAGTTGCAGATAACAAGACTTTAGGTGGTCTACTAGCAGAGGTTGTACAGGCCATCACTATGGTAGAGTTTGGCCATGTTTTAAGCAAATATAGAGGGCAGTGGTGGAAAAAAGGTTGAGAGTTCACAGAGATATAGATGGAGGCGATAGAGCTGATGTTACATTTCATATGAGAATTTATACATGCATTTACCCAAAGTGAGGATCTCAGCTGGGCAGACTCAATGGAATATTTTCATATTTATCTGCAGTCATTTACTGTATGTAGAAAGGAACGATGGGAACCCTATAGATTTCATGATCCTGTTTTCACAAAACAAAGTGAACCATTATGAAGGAGCAGCTCGACAATACTAGGTTTTCAAGTGTTTCAGATGCACCCACCTTTCTGTCAGTATGACTGAAAACCACAAGAAAAAGATAGTAAGTTCCATTTTAACTCTTAGGGGGTAATTCTATAAAGTAGGCATTAACATTTATGCTCCAATTGCATGCATAGATGATTAGAACAATGGCATATATACTTGTCTGTACAGACAAGCATAAATGCCAAAATCTCGGTATAGTTTGCCAGTAGATGTACACATGGGCAGAGTTTGGGTATAGTGCACAATTATGCATATAGGGGTAGATTCTATATATGGCTCCTAAAAAATCCGTGGGGAAAAAAATATGCCTAGGCGTAGTCTCTAAAGTATGCCTAAATTTTATATAATCAGCTTAAATTTCTGCGCAGTATATAGAATACACCGAGCACCTCTCCACACAACCAAATTTGGTCAAATCCATTTAGGCCATGTTTTATTTGGCATAAATCCTGACACCCACATTAGGCACAGAGTGGGTGCATTCTATAATAACGCACATAGACTGAAGAAAAGTTCATGTCCTATCATATGGTCTACACCCCCTTTTTAAAAAAAGGTGACTTAGAATTTAGGCGCACCACATTATAGAGTTCACTGAGCAAGTTGTGTGCGTAAATCTCAATTAATGCCAATTAGTGCTGATAATTGCTTGTTGACATCCAATTAACAGAGCTGATTAGCTAGTTAAAATGAGCGATATATACAATTTGGGAGATATCTTACAGAATACTACAAGTTATGTGCATAACTCCAGAACATAAGTATACACATTGAGCTGGCGTAAGTGCTCATGCCTAAAGGCAAAAGTGGTAAATACATGTTTCGCTAGTATTCTACTATATAATGTGCCAATCAGGTGTCCTCTGGGTACCTATGTATATGTGCACAGTTATAGAATTATTGTTCTGCCCTCTCACAGGATGTGATTGACATGCAGCTTAAACTAGAGTATAGAACATCACTATGAGAAGACTCGGAACTCTGGAACCAAAATCTTCTTTAATGCAGTAATTAAACAAGGAATATAACTTACATTTCAGAGGTGCTGGACAAGAGTTTTGTTATATTCCTTGCAACTGGGAGCCTGTTCTCCACCATCTCTCTCTGCTTACAAAAGGGGCTGGGAGTACTTCAACAACACTCTAAGAGTGATGATGTTTATACTTTTACGCTGGTAAAATCTTGATAGTGTCACAGTAGCTTGAAAGAGGTGATACAGCAAAATGCACCATAGGCAGTTTCAGTACAAAGGGAAAGGGAAGTGGGACTTGATATACTGCCTTTCTGAGGTTTTTGCAACTACATTCAAAGTGATTTACATATATTCAGGCACTTATTTTGTACCAGGAGCAATGGAGGGTTAAGTAACTTGCCCAGAGTCACAAGGAGCTGCAGTGGGACTTGAACTCAGTTCCCCAGGATCAAAGTCCACTGCACTAACCACTAGGCTACTCCTCCACTCATAGCAAGGAGTATGCTGTAGATGTACACTACAGACCTGATGGACAGAGAAAGGAGTGGGAGGCAACTTGACCAGCAAGCTTAGAGAACAAGGTAAGCCAATAGAAAGAGTCTAAGGTTTGGCAATTAAAATTCAATGCGAAGAAATGCAAAGTGATGCATTTAGGGAGTAGAAACCCACGAGAGACTTATGTGTTAGGCGGGGAGAGTCTGATAGGTACTGAGGGGGAGAGGGATCTTGGGGTGATAGTATCCGAGGATCTGAAGGCGACGAAACAGTGTGACAAGGCGGTGGCCGTAGCGAGAAGGTTGCTAGGCTGTATAGAGAGAGGTGTGATCAGCAGAATAAAGGAAGTGTTGATGCCCCTGTACAAGTCGTTGGTGAGGCCCCACCTAGAGTATTGTGTTCAGTTTTGGAGGCCGTACCTTGCGAAGGATGTTAAAAAAATGGAAGCGGTGCAAAGAAAAGCTACGAGAATGGCATGGGATTTGCGTTCCAAGACGTATGAGCAGAGACTTGCTGACCTGAACATGTATACCCTGGAGGAAAGGAGTAACAGGGGTGATATGATACAGACATTCAAATACTTGAAAGGTATTAATCCACAAAAAAATCTTTTCCGGAGATGGGAAGGCGGTAGAACAAGAGGACATGAAATGAGATTGAAGGGGGGCAGACTAAAAAAAGATGTCAGGAAGTATTTTTTCACAGAGAGGGTGGTGGATGCTTGGAATGCCCTCCCGCGGGAGGTGGTGGAGATGAAAACGGTAACGGAATTCAAACATGCGTGGGATGTGCATAAAGGAATCCTGTGCAGTAGGAATGGATCCTCAGAAGCTTAGCCAAAATTGGGTGGCGGAGCAAGTAGGGGAAGAGAGGTTGGTAGTTGGGAGGCGAGGATAGTGGAGGGCAGACTTATACAGTCTGTGCCAGAGCCAGAGATGGGAGGCGGGACTGGTGGTTGGGAGGTGGGAAATACTGCTGGGCAGACTTGTACGGTCTGTGCCCTGAAAAAGGCAGGTACAAATCAAGGTAAGGTATGCACATATGAGTTTATCTTGTTGGACAGACTGGATAGACCATGCAGGTCTTTTTCTGCCGTCATCTACTATGTTACTATGTTACTATGAGTCCCAAAACACACAGGGATCTGGACATGTACACTGAAGGAGCTTATCACAAAGGACTACAGGATTACAGAGATCTGTAGTCTTATTGTATATCCTATCATCTGCCTCCATGCAAATGGGGGGCAGAATAATTACCCTCTTAATCTCTCTATTTTTAAAAAATCTATACTGAATCATTCACAGGCCCAGATTTAGGTATAGACAACACAGACAATTGCCTGGAACACTAGGGACTTCTTTTACAAAGCCACGCTACCAATTCCCATGCGGCAAATGAGAGGAAGGCCATAGGAACTGAATGGACTTCCTCTCCTTTACCATGCAGGAATCGCTAGCACGGCTTTGTAAAAGAAGACCTAAATTTGGGAAGCTGTCAAATACTTGAGCTAAAAAGGGTGAGTAGCCAGGATGATGACCTGAAGGCTGGATGATTAAGTGGTCTTTGTTTTTGCTGCCACAATATTTGATTTCCTTAGTGCATATTGCCTCATACTAAAAGGAAAGGGATTGTTAGGGCCTTACCATCACTGGCCAGAACTTCATCCCCAGTTCAGCAAATGCTTCATCGCTATTCCACATGACGGCTGCAGGAAAAGCCTGGAGAGAGCCTTGCTATGAATCTAGCGGATGGAGCCGCTGACTTCTTGTGGCAAGAAACATCATTGTCTCTTCCAAAAATGGTTGTTCCAGCATGAGTGCTTTTGAAAAGTAGTCTTCTCTTATTCATACTTCAAAAATCAGTCTTTAAATGATTTAAGAGTCAGATCTACAAAAACCTGGACTGAAAAATCTATTTTAAAGAAATAGATCTTTATTAACTGTAAATAAAAATATGACTGAAGGGTTTGGCATTTCATGTTCTTCCTAAACTACAGCATTGAAAGAGCACAGAATGAGGAACAAAACTGAAGTGCTTGAATAAAACTGATGAAGTACATATGATGACTAACATTTTTTTCTGCAAAAGAATACAGTACTCTTTTTCTAGACATTCGTGACCCTAAGAAAATTACTTACTATTGCTGAACTATTCTACACTAAGACCCAAATAAAGCCACTCAACTGTAATCAATGTCACATAGTAATGCACAAGTAGCCATTAAACCCTACATTTGTGCACAAGTAATCCCCCCCCCCCCCCAATTCAAAGCTGTGAGAAGAAAAAAAATAAACTTTTTCAGGACCATCATATAAACCAAAAGCACTATTGCTGTAAATCATTGTCTTTAATCATTAGTCATGGTTCCACTCTTATGATAATGCATAGATGTAGTGTTTTGTGCTATTCAAAATCTATCACTTTGATGAAAATATATAAAGTGTCACTTCTCTCTGTGTCTCTTGTGCTTCTTACCTATTGTTGTGCATCTCCAAGTACTCTACTACTACTACTTATCATTTCTATAGCACTACTAGATTTATGCAGTACTATACATTTGAACATGAAGAGACAGTCCCTGCTTGAAAGGGTTTACAATCTAATCAAGACAGGCAAACAGGACAAATAAGGGATAAGGGAATTACTAAGAATGGGAATGATAAAACAGATATGGGTACTGAACAAGTGAATAGGGGATAGAAGTTAGAAGCAGCTTCAGAAAGGTGGGCTTTTAGCCTATTGAAGACGACCAGAGATGGATCTTGATGTACTGGCTCAGGAAGTTTATTCCAGGCATATGGATAGTCCATATATTACTCTACTTGATGGTTCATATATTAGTGTAACAGTTTCACCTGGAGGGGCATTTTCTAAAGGATGACCAAGTCAGAATAGGGATTTCCAAGTCAGAACATCCCAAACAGATGACCATCCAGGGTACAGCCTCTTTTAAAATGTGTGAGACGGATGTCCATGCATTGGAAACATCCAGCATGAACATGTATTTTACAAACTGAAATGTCCAAATTTTGAATGGGGAAAACAAGAGACATGGACAGCTGTATAGTAGCATTCTTAGAAAATGGCCACACAGATGTCCAGGCAGAGCAGAGGGTCAGCCTAGTGGTTAGTGCAATGGACTGTAAACCAAGGGACTCAGGCTTGAGGCGTCCACGTTCTTTGAAATGAGCACCATAATGTTATATTACAAAATGTCATCTACCTCAGGAACTATCATGGTCCAAATATTCCTGCACTAAACAAATTCATATTTTTATAGTTACACACAGAAGTGGATGACTGAGAATTTGGAATGATTTTCCTGTCAGTTGCTCAACTGAAGTTAAACAGAGAGTAGGGTTAAATGGTCAATATTCTCAATAGATAAGGGTAAATAGAGGAGTTTTAACATATTTATAAATCACCTGAAAAAAATGAATAATGAGTGAAGTGATCATATTTTTGGACAACACAAAGTTATTCAAAGTTATTCAAAGGATTGTGAAAAATTGCAAGAAGGCTAATGAGACTAGGAGACAGGGCATCCAAATGGCAGGTGACATTTAAAGAAGCAAGTGCAAAGTGACAAATGTAGAGAAGAGGAACCCAAATTATAGCTATATGATACAAGATTATAGTGTATAGTTTATTGGAACTTGTTAAACCGCTCTAGCTGCCAGAGCAGAACAGTGTACATGCTAAAATACATTTGACAAGGAAAGGAACTCCATTATTAATAGGAAAGATATTTATTTATTTATTTATTTATTTATGACATTTATATCCTACATTATCCCAAGGAATATTGCGGTCAATGTGGCTTACATTAGATAATCAAAATAACTATGGAAGGCATGTGACATTATTGGTGTAATGTCACATGGTGTAATTAGTTGTGGGTTGAAAAAATGAAAATGTAAGGATGGTATTTTTAAGTACAATATCGTGAAAGTAATCAAAAAGTTGGTCAAGAGTTGGATACATTAGTTATGGGGAGGGAGGAAAGGGCAGAACAATAGATACTGGGATGGTGGAAGAGGATCAGGAGGACAAATGCAGGGAGAAAAAGAAATGGAAGGTTTGTGGCAAGAGGTAATAATGGAAAAAGACGCATGATAGAAATTAAGGAGGTAGAAGTGAGACAAAAGAAATGGAAAGGAAGAGGACACTGGCCTGAACAGATAGATGAGAAGTGAAAGATGTGAGAAAAGAGAGAGTTTAGATCCTTGATGGTGGGCAGCTGTGAGTGGTGGTACTATGACTACAGTTACTAAGTATATGTTCGCACAAATAAAATAAGAAAAAACAGGGGGAAATGAAATAGTCTCTAATCTCTAGCTGGTGCTTTCGGTCAACCTGTCTCCACAAAGGCTTGCCTGAAAAGCCGGGCATTTAAGTTAGATTTAAAGCTCTTGATTGATAGATCACTACGGAGAGAGGGGGGAGATTATTACAGATGTGGGTAGAGAGGAAAAAAGAAAGTGCAATGTCTAGTTGTTTCTAGATGTGCAAGCTAAGGGCTTAGCAGCACTAGTCGGTTGTAGAGAATGGAACAGAGACAAAGTTTGTCCCCATCTGTGCCCCGTCCCCATGGGTTCTGTCTCCGTCCACATTCCAACCCTACAGGTTATGTTCCCATCCCATTCCCGTGGACTCTGTCTCCGTCCCCGTCCCATCCCTGTGGCCTCTGTCATCATCTCAGAAGCCTCAAACACTTATGATTTTATATTTAAATCTTTTGAATTAAAGTATAAAAAGGAGAAATATGCTGTCCAACTGATGTTTCTAAATCACAAATAGAAAATAATAATAACAATGAGCAGCTATAATAACCCCACCACCCTCTATCCTTCCAACCTCAACAATAGCTGACTTCTACTACCCCAAGGAATCTTAATCCACCCTGTTAAAATGTCCAGGGGTACAAAATACAACCCATTCTGTATGTCCTAGTGGGGAGAAATATGCCCTATAAAGCAGTTATGATTTTTTAATCTGTGGATGAATAAGTCATCAACAATCTCAGAATTCAGTCTAGCTCTGGTGGTGCTCTGAAAGAGATTTGGAAGGGATGGAGAGGAAATGGGTGAGACAAACATAGAAAGTGAGGATAAAATGAACCCCAGGCTTACATCTATGGTTAGCCCCTGACAGCCCCTTTACAGCCTGGTTAGTTCAGGGGAAAGTATATCTGTGTGTGGTACATTTAGTAATTATTCCCATCATTCTATGTTTTATTGAGATAATTTTGACATTTGTTTGTTAGAACTAAGAAGATAGAGCAGCTTTTAAACTAGAAATTGGGAGAAGGCTGGCAGTCACTCAAAAGTGAATGGTTCAGAACAAGGTATCCTAAAAAGAGATCACCAAAAAGGGAAGGTAGGGTATCCTGATAGCAAAGTTGCAATTGAAACCATGGTAGATAAGGTGTCTTTAAATAAAGAGCAGACAGATATTCAGGACTGCACTGTTGAACAAGTTATGAATAGGAACAACAAACATCGTTTGTAATGTTTATATACAAATGCCAGAAGCCTAAGAAATAAGATGGAAGAGTGAGAATATATTGCACTAAATGAAAGATAGATATAATAGGCAACTCTGAGACCTCGTAGAAAGAAAATAACCAATGGGACACTGTCATACCAGGGCACAAATTATATCACAGTGATAGGGTGGATAGAATTGGTGGAGGGGTAGCATTGTATGTTAAGGAGGGCCTTGAATCAAATAGACTAAAAATTCTGCAGGACACAGAACACATCTTAGAATCCCTATGGATAGAAATTCCATGTGTAAAGAGGAAAAGGATAGTGATAGGCGTGTGCTACCGTCCACATGGTCAAGATGAACACAATGATGAAGAAATGTTATCAGAAATTAGGGAGGCTAACAAACTGGGCAACACAATAATAATTGATGATTTCAATTACCCTGATATTGGCTGGGTAAATGTAACATAAGTGCATGCTAGGGAGGTAAAATTCCTTGATGAAATCAACGACTCCTTTACGGAGCAGCTGGTTTGGGAACCAACAAGAGGGGGAAAAATTCTAGACCTAGACCTTAGTGGAGCACATGATCTGATGCAGGAGGAAATGGTGCTGGGGCCGCTTGATAACAGTGATCTTAATAAGATCAGATTTGATATCAGCTCTTGAGTAAGTACACACAGGAAATCCAATATGTTAGCATTTAACTTTCAGAAAGGAGACTATGATAAAATGAGAAGAACAGTAAAAAACAACTTAGTGGAACAGCTGCAAAAGTCAAAAATTTATATCAGGCATGGATTCTGGTCAAAAATACCATCCTGGAAGGCCAGACCAGACATATTCCATGTATTAAAAAAGGAGGAAGGAAGAGCAAGCAACAGCCGGCATGGAAGTTATTAGAACTAAAAGTTATCAATAGAAATCAAACAAAATAAAACATGGAAAAGAAAATAAGATGATATCTTTTTTATTGGACATAACTTAATACATTTAGAAACTTAATTTAAAAACTTAATTACAAAAAACTTAATGTATTAAGTTATGTCCAATAAAAAAGGTATCATCTTATTTTCTTTTCCATGTTTTATTTTGTTTGATTTCTATTGATAACCTTAAGAGTGGACTAACATGGCTACCACACTCTTCTACTTTAGAACTAAAAGAAAATCCTTTAGAAAATGGGAGAAAGAGCTGACTGAAAGTAATAGGAAACAGTATAAGGAATGGCAAGTCAAATGCAAAGAACTGATAAGGAAGGCAAAGACAGACTTTGAAAAGAAGATTGCGTTGGAGGTAAAAACTCAGAATAATAACTTTTTTTAGGTATATTAGAAGCAAGAAGCCAGCAAAAGAATCAGTTGGTTGAGGGGAGATATGATAGAGGTTTATAAAATATTGAGTGGAGTGGAACAGGTAGATGTGAATTGCTTGTTTACTCTGTCCAAAAATACTAGGATTAGGGGGCATGCAAACAAGCTACTACATAGTAAATGTAAAACGAATTGGAGAACATATTTCTTCACTCAACGAGTAACTAAACTCTGGAACTTGTCACCAGAGAATGTGATAAAAGCAGTTAGCTTAGCAAGATTTTAAAAAGGTTTGGATAATTTCCTAAAAGAAAAGTCCATGAGCCATTATTAAAATGGACTTGGGAAACTCCTATGTTTATTTCTAGGATAAGCAGTATAAAATCTGTTTTGCTGTTCTGGGATCTTGCCAGGTAGTTGTGACCTGGATTGGCCACTGTTGGAAACAGGATACTGGGCTTGAAGGACCTTCAGTCTGTCCCAGTATGGCAGTGCTTATGTTCTTATTCCACCTTGATTTTAGTGGGTTGATATTCAAAAGTTAGGACCACATGTGCAGTGACCTCACATATACAGATAGGCTGGCTGAATATTTCCATAAAGATACCCTATAACTGATATGGATATCCTTATGTGTTTTGCATTTGACTCAGTATCACTCTCAAGATGTTTTAATCCCAGATGAATCTAATTGATACAAATACACCATTTTATCTATTATGCTTGTTCTACAGATAAAGCTCAATGTTCTCATTAAAAGTGCATTGATTTTTAATCATGTGGAAACAATTTACAGGCTGTCACTGCAGAGCAAACACAGTAAGTCTCTGAAAGGCTCACGGCAGTTCCTTAAATCTTACAGCCATGTACATAACCAACAGCAGCTGACAGTGCTGATGTCCAAAGGAGACTTACGCTTTAGTTTAAAGATAAAACACACCAAAGAGAGGGGTAGTAATAATAAAGGGGTCCTTTTACTAAGCTGCGGTAGAAAGTGGCCTTAGCGTGCCCTTATGTGGCTTTTTCCCACATGCTAAGATAATTTTTACTGCAGCAGTAAAATTGCTGATTTTCCATTTTTTCTTTTAATGGCCATGCGCTAATGTCATCATTAGCGTGTGCCCATTTAAAAAGTTGCCACGGTAACACTTACCGATACCTATTTTGTGGGCAGTACAGGTTCCTGCGCTAATCAGTTAGCATGTGGCAATGTGGATATGCTAACTGATTAGCATCAAAATACCCACTCTTTATCCCCAGACACACCAGCTGCATGAAAAAATGAAAAAAATATTTTTAGTGGAGGGGTAGTGTGTGCCAATTGGGAACTTACTGCAGGATGCTTGAGCACTAGCACTTACCACAGCTTAGTAACAGGAGATGTTTTTACCTTTAAAGTCTCCACCCAAGAGAAACCTTATACATGCAAAGTTGCCTTGTCCATAGTCAATAGTCTATATGATCCACCAGGGGCGCAGCTAGGTGGGGCCACGGGGGCATGGGCCATCACAGATTTAGCCCTGGCCCCCTCTATTTTTGACCCCCCGCCGCCCACCCTCCCATGCCACTTTCGACCCCCCCCCCCCTCCCGCTGCCGCCAGGTACCTTTGCTGGCGAGGGTCCCTAACCCCTGCCAGCCAAAGTCTTCTTCAGCACTGGTCTCCGGCGTGTTCGCTGATCTGTTTCTGATGAATCCTGCACGCAGGACATCAGGACTCACAGAAACAGATCACTGAACGCGCCGGAGACTGGCGCTGAAGAAGACTTCAGCTGGCGGGGGTTGGGGACCTCCGCCAGCAAAGGTACCTGGCAGCAGCGGCAATGGAGGAGGGTCAGCGGCGGGAGGGGGTCGAAATTGGCGGGAGAGGGTTGGCGGTGGCGGGGGGGTCAAAAGTGGCAGGGGGGTCAGCGGTGGGCTAAACTGTGCCCCCCCACCTCGGGTTCTGGACCCCTCCCTCTGAGGTATGGCTAAGCCCCTGTGATCCACTGGGGTTTGTGGCTACAGTTCCCATTTAAGAGAGATCCCTACTAAGGGAGCTTTCCAAAGTACTGATGCGTAAGATGTCCCACTGCCACAAGAAACGTGACAAGAGTGGGAGAAATGCAAAGATTCTCTAGAGACTCTTGAACAACTGTACATCCCATGCACTTACATCCCTGCAGCACTCAGTACTGCCTGTCACAAAGAGATCTGTGACTTCTCAGTTGCTTCTGAAAAAGCCATAGCTACAGTGGTCTACTTGAAAGCTACAGATGCAGATGGGCTAACTCAGGTCAGAATCATCTTTGGCAAAGCCAAGTCAGTATCACAACCCAGTCATGCCATTCCATGCTTAGAATTGTGTGGAGCAGTGCTGGCATTGAGATAGCAAAGATGATACTAAGTGAAATGGGCATTCAAATAGACACAGTCAATTTGTACACCAACAGTAAAGTCATCCAGAATATTTTGCATGTACGTCAACAACAGAGTTGAGCATATTCGGAAGTCAACACAACCAGTACTAACCAATATCCAGCAGACTGTGCCACCAGAGCTGTGTCAGTGTCCCATCTAATGAAAACCACAAGGTTATCAGGACCAGATATCCTTCTAATACCTGGCCACATGTCCACAGCTATGGAGAACTCCTTTGAACTTATAGATCCTGATTCTGATGCAGAGATCCATCCAGAGATGACCGACCTTGCTATTAACATTGTGTCTTCAATTATCAACCAGCTGGCGAAAGATCAGACACCTATCATCAAAGTGCCATCAGACATGCAGAACTGCAGATCATCAATGACAACTTGGCACTACCTGGAAATTTCAACACCAGACTCCCGCAGGAAACAATGGACTGCTTTGCCAGATTCATAACTGAACCAGTGATCCGCATATACCAGAAAGAGACATAAATTCTATGGACCGTTGTCCACCCCAAAGAAACTTTTTCTCTCTTTCATGTTGTTTGTTGTTTGTGTCGTCTGTCTGTCGCTTCAGCTCCTGTGAGACTGAGAGAAGTTACCTAACAACAGAGAATTTGAGACAAGCAAGGAGTTGTCAGCCTTCAAGCTCCAGCTTTATTAATGGACTTTGCATGCTCCTACCAGGCGGGGAGTATGTCCCCATTTGCATTGAGGCAAGCTGTTTGTTGTTTTTGAATATATGTTAAGCATTGTCTGTAAAATATTCATTGCCTGTACCTTTAATTTAAGGCTGTGCCCTTGAACTACAAATCCCTGTAATCTTGTAGTTCTGTGCAATAGACTCTTCCAGAGCACATGTCCCAGATCCCTGTGTCTTATGGAACTCTTACTATTGGCTTGCTTTGCTCTTTTGTGCATGATGGGCTAGTTGCCTCCCTTCATGAGGTCTGTAAGAATTAGTCTGCAGCATTCTCCCTTGTGAACTGAATCTGCCTATGCTGTACCTTGCTGTATGACCTCTTCAAGCTACTGTGACACTATTAAGATTTCATCAGTATATAAACAGCAATACTACACTGTGTGTTGTTGAATTGTTCCCAGTTTCTATCTTGCAGGGAAGGAGAGCTGGTTGAGAACAGACTCCTAGTTTGCAAGGCAAAAACTCTTGTCCTGCACATCTGAACTGTAAGTTATTTTTTCTTGTTTATTTACTGCATTAAAGGAGATTTTGTTTCAAGGGTTCTGAGTCTTGTTCTATACTCTGGTTTACACTGCATGTCTTTCACACATCTTTGAAAGGGTAGAACACTACCTATGAAAAGGCAGCACTGCAAATATTTTATTAGGTCCTCAAATACCAATACAAGAAAAATTACCGTAAGGACCTGTGGTATGGGTCCTGTGCTATTCTTTTTCAGCACATTAAGCCCACATTAGGACTTACTGCACCTTAGTAAAAGGGCCCCTTAGATTTAAGTTTTCTAGTGCAGGAAAATACCTACTGTACCAGTAGGTTAGTGAAACAGCCATAAGCTAAATCTATAATCCTTTCCCATCCCCTATTTGGTAAACAGAACCAGACTGCTACAGAGTCCTACACACAAATGGAGAGCATGGACAAACTAAAATACAAAGACATTGGAGATACACATTTCCCAAAGCAAACATATTCCAGTTAACAATTTAAATTAAATTGTTTTTTTCCTACCATTATTTGCTAGGTATTTTATTTTTCCTAATTGTGTTGCTTTCAACCTCTGGTTTCTACTTTCCTCTTATTTTTTCTATTTTTCAAGGGTCTCCTGTCCATTTGGCATTTCTTCTGTCTCTCCCTATTTTCTTCACTTCCTCTCCTACATCCATCTATGTCATTGGTTGTTTCCATTTAATTTCCTTCCATTTAGTTTTCTACCTCTCTATCCACTCAGGTTTCACACCTCCTTCTCACCATCCAGTCCTCAGTCACCCATATTCTTTTACTGCTTTCACCTACAGCGTTCCATCTCTTTCTTTCAATCCCAGCCCATCTCCTACTATCTTATCCTCTATTGAACCAACCCATTCCCCATCTTTCTCTTTTCCCAGTCTAATTCTCCAGTTCATCATTATCTGTCCCTTCTCTCTCCTCATCCAGCCTATCCCCTGCCTCTTTCCCAACTCAGTATCTCCCCCTTTCTCTCTTCTGTCTATCCCCATCCAATATCTCTCCCCCTTTTTCTGCTTTTCTATTCCCATCAAGCCTTTCTCTATCACCCCCATCTAACATCTTCCCTTTCTCACCTTATGATGGTCTAGCATCTCCCCTTCTCTACTCTCCCATATTCTACCATCTTCCTCTTACCTCTATCTCTCTTTCTTTGACTCTTGCTCTCTCTCCCTTTTCCTCTCCCATGGTCCCAACATCTTGCCCATCCTCTCACATGGTCTATCATCTCCCCTCTTCTCTTTCTATCCCACCCCTATGATGGTCCACATTTTCCCTTTTCTTTTTTCTTCCCTTCTTTACCCATGGTCCAGCATCAGTACTATTTTTGTCCCTTATGGTACCGTATCTCCATTCTCTATTCCCCTTCCTTCCCATAGTGCTATATTTCTTCCTCCTCTTCTCTCTGCCATGGTCTTTCATCTCCCCCTCCCACACTCTCTTCCACAGCCACTCCTACATCTCCCCGGGTTTGTAGCACCAACTGTAAAATAAAATAAAAATATGGAGTCTTTGAGCCTGCCAGGTCCCCACCCTCTCTGATGCAGACTTCTTGTTTCCAAAGTGTGGAGATGCAGGCTTTTGTGCCCGTGTCGACCTTAGCATGGGCACAAAAGCTTCACTCTTTCATGCTGCTTCTTTGCCCAGTTCAAGGCTGCTACTCCAATGCACTTAGAAACCATGGCCATCCCTCCCCCACTACCTCCTTCACGCCGCTCTGTTTAAGACATAACCTTGGCCATTCCCGCAGAGTGGGACACAAGCTAACAATTTTCTGCTCAGACAGAAAGAATTGTTCCTAGAACACTGCTTATTTTTCTTGTGGCTCCTGCCTCACAATAAAACCCTCACTTCATTAAAGATGTTCTGAGCGTTGGCGTTACCTTTACACAGTTTATGAGGGCTGCTTTCTGATGTTTAAGTGCTTAGCTGCCTCTGGCTCAGAGAAGCTGGAGATGTTATTGTTGCTGGAATTCATTTTATCCCTTCTGAAGTTTATGTTAACAATTTATACAATATTTTTCTGGGTCATAATTAAAGAAGAGGTATTGTATAAATTCAATTAATTATACATGCTTTAGATCTGGGACATTTGAATGCTAATATTAGCACTGCTTTCTGCAGATTGTACTTTCTGCTTTCGCTGCTTATCAAATAATGTGTAGCTGAATTAAGCAAATGTGTTTTTAATCTACCTGTCTGTCTCTAGCTGTCCTTTTCTCTCTCATCTTTCTTTCTACCTATCCAATGTTACATTATGAGAGAGGGGCTTGCCTATAGCTATAGACAATCAATGATTATTGAATTCTTTTGTTCCGGTGCTGACCTTTCTGAACTTACAAGGGCATCTCATAACTTACTGAGCACACACCCCATTAATATTTTCTATGCTTTTCCAAAATATTGAATAGCAGAATCTGCAGACAACACTGTGTAGAGGTATAGAATTGAGTAGCCGTACTAGTGTATTTACTGGACTCATTGTTTTCTTAATCACCCTTAATGCTGTTTGTGTCAATATCGACACAACAAACAGACAAAAAATAGAGTCCAGCACTAGTGTCAGCTCTAGTCAGCGAGCGCCATTGTATAACTCCAGACCGAACTATGAGCAAGTCACCATCTCCATTACCAATACATGAGCTATTGAAGAAGAGAAGTGTAGCCCACAGACATAATACCACAAGCCAAGCAAAGTCATGGGAGGATATAAACATCTGCACAACTTTCTTTTTTTATTTTTTCCAAAATAGGGGGGGGGGGGGGGGCAATAGTCACTTATCCAGATAGTTATCCAGATAGTGAGGAATAACTTATATTACAGCACCAGTGTCCCTGAAGAAGAATTTTTTTAAACAGGGATTCCTGTTGGACGTTTACACAACATATGGAACCATAGTGGAGGAGTGGCCTAGTGGTTAGGGTGGTGGACTTTGGTCCTGAGGAACTGAGTTCAATTCCCAGCATAGGCAGCTCCTTGTGACTCTGGGCAAGTCACTTAACCCTCCATTGCCTGCTGCATTGAGCCTGCCATGAGTGGGAAAGCACAGGGTACAAATGTAACAAAAATAAATACAAAAATAGTGAGGAGAAAGTTAAATTATCCCCTTGGTCTGTGGTTGTTGTCTTTTCAAATTTAACTGGTGCTTGCCATTTTGTAAAATAATATTGGCATGTTTTTCAGTATTTTGATTGTATTGAACATAGAGTTCCTCAACCAAGGTTTTTTTGTAGGGATTTTCACTAAACTTTTCTACACTCTCTTTGATTCATTTTGATATTCACATAGTTGTCAAAAGTATTTCACATTACAAATTGGAAGGGTCTCAAAAATAAGGAGTATTAATGATGTATAGAGCATGATAGTGAGCCTTTATTATGGCTAGTCTCACTAACAAACAGGCTCGGCTGAAGGATCAGCCTGTACTGAATTCTCCTTGTGTTTCCCTTCTTTAAAATAAAATATTCTAATATTTAATGTATGTAGTGATTATAACAACTAACTGGAGAGTGTGGAATCCTTTACTGATTACCCTACATTTGGGATTGACTACAGATAATTGGGTATCCAACTTGTTCTATTTTCTCAGTAGTAGATGTATTAGTTCTCTAGATCCTAACATAATATTTGCAGTGTTGCCTTTTCAAAGGTAGGGTTGGTCAGGGCTTAATTTGTAGACAAAAAGGAAGTGGAACTGGGGGTGGATTAGGGGAGGGTCCGGGCTGGAAGTGAACTTACCCCTACATACACAATATTTCATTTGTGGATTAAAAGGAAGTTGGTATGTACATATACTTGGAAAATTCAAATATTTAATTAAAAAAATGTTATTAAGGAATATCACCCACAGTAGTACAGATTTGCAGCCTTATCAACAAAATCTTGGACTAATCAGTGTTTTTCTCAACATTTCACCATACCACAGCCAGGTGGCATGAAGGACAACTGCCCTGCAATGGCAAAAGGAAGCAAGTGTCTATTTTTACTGAAGCACTTGCTTTCTTTGCCATTGCAGGGCAGAGTAGCTGGGCTGGGGCAGAGGAATGCCAGTTCTTATGAGTTAAATATAAAGATGCTTTGTATCTACAAAAGTCCATCCTCTTCCCAACAACAGGTAGGACATTTCTCCTTGGAAGTCACCAAACAAAAAATATTCTGATTCTCATGTCATCTGAGCAACATCAACATAAATCTCTCCACTACCAAGCACACTATGAAATATAAAACCTGATAAAAATGCTAACTCAGCATACATGTAGCAAAATTGACATACAACGGTAGCACTACGTCTTAAGATTTAAACAGCAACAACTCTACTTATGAATAGGCAACTCTACAAATGTTACACTGGGCTATAGAACACCAATACACCTACTACTGGTCAAACAGAACAAGTGGGATTTCTATAGATATCTACACAAACTACATGCAAACAACATACCACACCTCAGTCACAGGCAAAACACAGGGACACTGTGACCCTCATCAAATAGAGATCACAAATTAAAACTAGAAATATGAAACAAGAATTGAACTGGTAACCCAAGAAGTCAAAACTCAGCACTCAACACTGGAAAAATAATAATAAATTAATTTACTCTTGTACTGAACACAATGCAAAGATATTTGTGATTCACATTTCCCAAAACTAACATATTCCAGAATTTAGAATAAAAACACTTTTTTCCTACCTTTGTTGTCTGGGCATTTTATTTTTCCAATTATGTTGGTCCCAGTGAGTTTCTCTCTTCTGCTTTCCTGTCTTTCTTCTGCCAACTTTCTCTATTTGTCCTTGCTCCCCCTGTCTTCTTGTATTCCCTCACTTATGTTTGACATATTTATCTTTCCCTCTTAGCTCTTTCCTTCCTTTTTTTTCTGCCTTTCAGTCCATTCAAATTTCACCCTCTTTCTCACCCTCCAGGTCTCCAACTCCTTCTTTTTACTTTTGAAATACCTATCAACTTTCCACCTCCTTCTCTCAGTCCCCAGCTCTCCCATTTCCAATCTTTCTCCTTCCCCGTTCTCCTGTTCCCTTTTGTCACCCCCCCCCCCCCCCCCGATTACAATATTTTAACCCTCTGCTCTCACCACTCTTCTCTCACTCATCTCCTTGACAACCCCTCATGGCCTCTCCCACATGTTGTTCACATTTTCTTCCCTCCACCTTTGTGGCTCAGCATCTCATCTCTCTCTCCTTCTTTCACCACCATACTGTTGTAGCCCTGCATCTTCCCTCTCTCTCCTCTCCATCCCCATACTCTTATAACAAACATCTTCCCTTCCCCCTCCCAACATTTATAGCCTATCATCTCCAAGCCCCCTCCTCATTCCCTACTCCTACAATGCAGCTTCTCTCTTTTCTGGCCAACAATGTAGCTTCTCCTTCTCCCCATAGTCAGCATCTACATTTCTATCCCTTTCTTCTCCTTCTCCTCATAGTCAGCATCTCCCCCTCTCACCCATTCTTCTTTTGTCCCCCAACAGTCAGCATCTCCCCATACTTTCCAACTTCATATCTAGAATCCCACTGTCTTTTCCCTCCTCTTGTCCCCATTATGACCTCTCCTCCCTGTCCAGCATTTCTCCCCCCTCCAACCAGTGGTCCAATATTTCTTCTTCTCTCCAGCCCCCACCTCACCCATTGGTACAGCTGTCCTCCTTCTTCTTCCCCCTACCTACCAACCATGGTCCAGCTTTTCCCCTTCTTTCCCTCCACCTACCATTGGTCCAGCTTTTACTCCTTATTTACCTACCCCACCATTGGTCCAGTTTTTATTCCTCCCACCCACCCACTAACCAACCAATGAATGGTCCAGTTTTGCTCATTCTTCTCCCCCACCCACCACTGGTCCAATTTTTTCTCCTTCTCCATGCCACCCACCATTGGCCCAGCTTTTCTCTTCCCTGCCCAGCTTTTCTCCTTCTCCCTCCCCTACCTACCCACTTACCCACCATTGGTCCAGCTTTTCTTCCCCCCCCCCCACCCACCATCAGTCCTTCATTTCTACTACACCCCCACCCCATGATCAGGCTTCTCTCCCTTTTTATCCTTCTCTAATGTCTGATGGCATCCCTCCCTCCCTCCCTCCCTCTCTTCCTCCACCCCCACACCTTTTCAAAGCTGTGTGTGTTCTTGTCTTAAAAGTTTCTGGCAGCGAGCACCAATTCACAATGAGCTGCTCATGCTGACATTGGAGCCTATGCAGAAACAGGAAGTTGCATCAGACAGAAAACTCCGATGTCAGCATGAGCAGCACATTGTGAATCATTACTCACTGCCGGCAACTTTTAAAACAGGAAGACAGCTTTGAAAAGGTATGGGGGTCACGGGTGGGGTGAGGAGAGGGCATTAGAGAAAGTGCAAAAGAGAGAGAAGACCAACAGAGGGTGAGGGAGGGAAGGAAGTCATGGGTGGTGACATCACTTCCTGAGCCCAAAGAAGTGCCGTCATTCTGCCCCCTTTCCAGCAAAAATTAAGCCCTGGGGTTGGTGCTGTGTGAGTCCTGGCAGGACTATTATGGTATGGCATGTTTATTTTAGACATTGAGGGGTCCTTTTACTAGGGTGCACTAACAGATTTAGCGCACACTAATAATTAGTGCATGTTACCTATGGGCATCTTATCATTTAACGCACGCTAATCATTAGTGTGCACGAAATCTGTCAGCATGCCTTAGTAAAAGGACCCCTGAATGTGCTCTTTGCAGGGTTTTGTATTAAGGGAAGATTTCTGTAGCAGTTACTGAAGTGACATCACATATTTTAAAGTCATCTGCCTTAACCTCCCTGGAAAAGGAAAATATAAATCACAGTTAATTAAAATTTTATCTGCATACAGTGTACTTACCTAGCTTAATTTAGTGGCTAGCATTATGTATTGTTAATAAAATTATATAGTATGTATATGAAGAATGAATGGAAGAAATAATGACATTACAATAGTAGTAACTTAGGTTAGGGTCTGGGGAGGAGACTGAGCACCCCCTAAACAAAAAGACATTCTTCTGCCCCTGGAATACAGTCACTATCTAAAATGCTTTACCCAAATATTCAGCACTGCTTGCTATTCAGATAGGGGCACTGAAAATCCATAAGTTATTTAAACATCACAGCTAGTATTTTAAAAATGCCAACTGCTCATTGGGGCCAGCCATGGATTTTTAGTTGTATTACCCAGATAATGCAACTGAAAATTATCACTGATTGCCCCAGTGCTATCTGGATAGTGCCGGGATAGAGCCGGGATTCAATCCACTAACTGGGTAGCTCTCCAGATGAATTTAGGACTGAAAAAAATGCTCAACTTCTCAAGCCCTACCATCTGAAGACTATCCCTCCCCTCCTCCCCCCCCAGGCAATTGGCAGTCTGTTAATTCCACTCTTCCTACCCCCCCCCCCCCCAGTACCTTTGAAATCCTTCAGTTCTTCGGCAGAAAGCAGTGCCTCATACCAGCTGCTTATGCTGGCCGGCCCCAACCTTCCTTCTGATGCAACTTCCTGTTCACCCATGACTCAGAGGGAAGACTTGGGGCTGGTACAAGCGGCAAGTATGAGTCACTCATGGCTGACTGTTAGTGAAGAACTAAAGAACTTAAAAAGTACCAGGGGCATGGGGGAATGGAGTTAAGAGATCTCCCGATCACCTGAAGGGGGCATAGGAGAGAGAGCGATGCCAGATGAGGGCAGGGTTCTCGTGCCCACCCAATCTGGGCTCAAGCCCACCCAAAATTGGGTATCCGGCTACACCCCTGACCTATGCATATATGCTAGTATAGTGGGACCCCGTTATAATACGATGATTGGGATCCATAAAATATCCACGCTCTAAATGCAGGGGTCACATTATATCAGGATAAATAGAACATGAAGACAATTGAACCAAAAATTGATCTGCTGCAAAAGATTTATTTGCTACAAACCAAGACAGCATTCACACAACTGTGAGCATTATGGCTAAACTACTGTATATATACTGTACAATGTATTCTAAATCTTTATATGGCGTATGGGCATGTTTATAGAATTGCATTAAAAACCCGTAGTGGCCAGTGTTTAAAAACTGATGACCAACATGGGCTGAGTATTGAGAGGCTGGCTTATATTACAGGAATGGTTTTGTTTGCCTTCCTAGAACAAGGTAGAAACATTTATCGTTGCTGGTATGTGCCCTTGTCATCTGAAGGGCTTGACAAAAAAACATTCACCACCTTTCTCTCCCACCTTCCCCACTAGCCTGAGCTATAGCAATCCCAGAGTATAATTACAGCCAATTCAGAAGTTTCCAATCCATTATTATTTGTTCTATATATAGCTGAGCAACTTCTGTTGGATGTTTTTAAAACAGCTTTTCAGCATCTCTGTTCAGAAAATCAGCTGGAATACAGTAAGGGGGAATTAAGCAGTGTAATTGCTCCAATGGTATCAGGAAACCCTGTGTTTTCTTATGCATGACTGACAATTATATTGTCAACATGTAATATTATAAAGTTATAAAAATGACGAGATGCGCTGAAAGGAGAAGACATACAGCTTTTCCTCTCTGGGGTTCCTGCGTCTTGCCGGCCCTAGCCCTGCCAGTTAACATCTATAATTAGAGACGCTCGCCTCCTTTATGCATGGAGTGGAGGAGTGGCCTAGTGGTTAGAGCACCAGTCTTGACATCCAGAAATGCCCAGTTCAAATCCCACTGCTGCTCCTTGTGATCTTGGGGAAGTCATTTAACCCTCCAATGCTTCAGGTACAAACTTAGATTGTGAGCCTGAAAGCGAAATACCCTGTGTACCTGAATGTAACACACCTTGAGCTGCTACTGAAAAAGGTGTGAGCAAAATCCAGATAAATAATAATAAATCATTAGCACCTTATGAACATATATCTGAGGTTTTCAGCAGGTTAGATGTTAGGCAAGGGTTTAAAGAAGGAAAGATAAAAGGCAAAATCAATGGAGAGCAAAATGGTGGAAGTCAGGACTTCAGCAAGAATTGCTTTCACAGATGCGCAACTTACTCAAATCACAGAGGCGGTCAGCAGAGCAATTAAACCACATATAGGACACTTATCAGAGCAGCCTGGTAATGCGGAGGCCATCTTGGCAGTGGGTCTCCTCAGGAGAATTCCTCAGGGCATAAAGACAAGAGACTGGTAGCACTTCAGAAACAGGTCAGTGAATATGCTGACAAGCTTCATGATCTTGAAAACTGCTCCTGCAAGAGCAATTTAAGAATAGTGGGACTCCCAGAGCATGTTGCAGAGCGTTCTCTGACCACAGTGTTAGAGCGATGGCTAAAGCAGGAATTTGCCTTATCGGACAGCACAATGCCCTTGTGCCAGATATAGATACACGACACTGGGCCAGATAAAGGAGGGATACAGAAAACCGCAAGCAGCTATCATTAAAATCTATAACTATCTGAACAAAGTAGAAATCCTAAGAGGATATTGCCTGAAGAGGGATATTATGTAAAGCTCCATTGGCTCCCTGTGCAAGCCAGGGTCCTGTTTAAATTTTCTGGCCTTCTGTACAAAATTATGTACGGTCTACCCCACTTTATTTATTGAACCATCTTGTTGTTACAAACAAAACTAGAGTTACTAGAATATTTTAACTTTTTACTTTCCCTTCTCTAAATATATGAGAAGAACTAGATTAACAGACACTCTCCTTTCATATCAAGTGGTTCGCTTGGATAGGGCTATTAAAGATCTCTTGACATTTAAAATCTCCTACATAAGAACATAAGAGTAGCATACTGGGTCAGACCAATGGTCCATCTAGCCCAGTACCCTGTTTTCCAAACAGTGGCCAAGCCAGGTCACAATTACCTGGCAGAAACCCAAATCATGGCAACATTCCATACTACAAATCCCAGGGCAAGCATTTGCTTCCCCATGTCTGTCTCAATAGCAGACTGTGGACTTTTCCTCCAGGAATTTGTCCAAACCTTTTTTAAACCCAGATACGCTAACCGCTGTTACCACATCCTCCGGTAAAGAGTTCCAGAGCTTAACTATTCGTTGAGTGAAAAAATATTTCCTCTCATTTGTTTTAAAAGTATTTCCATGTAACTTCCTTGAGTGTCCCCTAGTCTTTGAACTTTTGGAACGAGTAAAAAATTGATTTACTTCTACTTGTTCTACACCACTCAGGATTTTGTAGACCTCAATCATATTTCCCCTCATCTGTTTGGGGGCTCTCCCGGGTGGGGGTGCGGGGATGGTTCTTGGATGCAGTGAAGGCTTTGTATAGCACTCCTAAGGCCCAGATTTTGGTGAAAGAGAGAGAACGGGATCTTTTCTTATCCAGCAAGGTACTCATCAGAGATGCCTGTTATCCCTCTTGTTATTTGTCCTAAGCCTGGAGCCTCTGCTTTGTCTCTTTAAATGCCAATCCATAGATTCCTGGGGTTCAGGTCCTTGACATGGAGATCACAGCTTTGCTTTCACTGATGACCTATTTGTAATATTGACCAATCCACTATCAGCGTTTCCCCCCCACCCTACTGCAGCTGATTCAAGAGTTCAGGGGTGATGTTGAGGGTTCATACTAAATCTGCGCAAATTTTAGTACATGAATACTGGGAGTACAACTCTGAAGCAAGCGCTTGGATGGTGAATGCTTGAAAGAGCGAGGCAAAAATGATGTCACCTAGATTAATATGCAGAAGAGGTTAACCACAGGAGCCACAGAGCACAGGGAGAACAGTGGGAAAACAGCAACAAGTAACCAGACAAGTGCATACACATCAGGAGTACAATTCTGAGGCAAGTGCCTGGATGGTGAAGGCTTGAAAGGGTGAGATAGAAGTAACGTTACCTTGATGAATATGCAGGAGACATTTACCATGGGAGCCAGACAGCAGAGGAAGAACAGTGGAAAATCTGCATTGAGAAAAAAACATCTACAAGTAACCAGACAAGTATATGCACATCAGGAGTATTTTGCCATGCTCCTCCAGTCCTTTGGTTAGCAGGATAAATAAGTTATTTTATTGAAGGTACATGAAGGAGCAGAGGGAGTTTTGGCAGTATGTGATACCATGGGTCTGAAAAAGTTCTATAATGAAGAGGTCCTATAGTCAAGTCTCAAACAGAGAAATGGAGAAGAACATCATTTTCCTTTTTCACAAAAAATAGAATAATCACCCTACCTGAGTATGAGTGGTATGGATAGGCTAGGCTGGACTGGATGGAATAAGACTGTACTATAGATGGTCTGGGGTGGGGGGGAGGAGGAAGGAGAAGAAAAGTGATGTGGAGTAAAATGGGGATGTGGGGATGAGTTGGAGTTGGGGAGGAAGAGAGACTGGTGGGACAGTCAGTGCTTCTCTAAATGTTCTTTTGGCCACGCATCCTCCCAGCGTGTGCACTACCTTCTTAGCTCTACATCTAGATATGGCCTGGACAGTTGTTCCCATGACCCTGCTATACTTTGTTTTCCTGTTCACAGACATGGTAATGTGTGCTGAGCTGAGCACCCCCAATCATTTTGAAAAGTTGGCTCCTATGTTATGTTCATCTTGACAAATGTAGTGTTTTTGAAGTCTAAAACTTAAATAAACCCTCTCCTCCTGTGTCTTAATATTGAACCACACCATTTGGTAATCACTAGATGCCAAATGATCATCCACTGTAACATCAGAAACACTCTCCCTATTTGTAAGCACCAGGTCCAGAATAGCTCCATCCTGCATGGATTCCATTACCAACTGCTGGAACAGTTCTTCCTCTAGCGAATCCAAGATTGATTTACTTCTAGATAACTCCACAACAAGGATGCCCCAATCAATCTCTAGGATATTAAAATCACCTATTAGTATCACTTCCCCTTTCACAGTTATCTTGTAAATGTCTTCAATTAAATCTCTGTCCATTTCTTCCGACAGAGAAGGAGCCCTATATATCATACTAATGTAAATACATTTTCCATGTCCTCTTTCCAGATTAACCCACAGCGCTTCTTCCTTACCCCATATGTCCTGCAATTTTGTTAATGTTATTTTTAACAAATGCCACTCCTCCACCCCTTTCTGCCACCCTGTCCTTCTTGAATAGATTATTTCCAGGCATAGCTATATTGCAGTCATGGTTCTCCGTGAACCATGTCTCTTGTGACCGCCACTAAATCCAGGCTTCTACCATTACAGCCTCTAGATCTAGACATATGTTTCCCATACTGTGAGCACTGGTATACAAAGCTCTCCAGATATTACCCTTTTTTCTCATTTCTATAAAGATATTTGATGTCTTACATTTCTGAGGGTTATTAATGACCTTAGGGCTTTTTTCACCCATCCCCTGATAATTTAGTTTAAAGTCCTCTTTAGTACATTAGCCAGTCTGCTGCAGAAGGCACTTCTTCCTTTCTTTGATAGATAGTCACCATCTCTGCTCAGCAGGTTTTGGAATGTCACCCCATGGTCTAGGAAACTGAAGCACTTTCATTGACACCATCCATGGAGCCATGCATTCATTTCCAGGATGCAAGCTACCCTGAATTGGCCTTTACCTTCAACAGGGAGGATCAATGAGAACTACTACTACTTCTTAACATTTCTACTACTACTACTTAACATTTCTAAAACGCTACTAGGGTTACACAGCGCTGTACAATTTAACATAAAAGGACAGGCCCTGCTCAAAGAGCTTACAATCTAAAGGACAAGTGAGTAGACGATACGATGGGGGCAGTCAATTTGGGGCAGTCTGGATATCCTGAAGGTAAGAGTTAGGTGCCGAAGGCAGCATTGAAGAGGTGGGCTTTAAGCAGAGAACATCACCTGTGCACCTAACTGCTTCACCCTCTGTCCCAGTCATGAAGTCACTTTCAGTATGTTCAATCGAATACCTAGCAGCATCATTTGTGCCAATATGGATGAGCAGAATAGGATAATGGTCAGTAGCAGGGATGGATCGCAAGTTTCTAGGCCTCTGGGCCTGCTAGCACATAGGGCCCCCCTTACCATTTGCAACTGCCAAGTACATAGTTTTACAATTCTTCACACAAGGAACACAATATACATGTGTCACAGAATGCCTAGCAACCTGGGGTAACCCTGTGGCCACCTGGAGGGTCTGTCCCCAGCACTACTGCATGTGCTCTATACTGACACCCTCCCCTCACCAACTGGGTCCTGCTTGCCTCTGGGCAAGTCTCCCACGCTCAAGTTAATCCCCGGTGATTTCTAGGATACTGGTGCCACAGTCCCAGGAGTCCCACAATTCCTAGAAAGCACCCACAGATCTAAACCACAAACCACCAGGATTCTTAGTCAGCCCAGGATAACAGGACTAATAAACTAACAGGTTTATTATTAAAGTGGCACAGTGAACAAGGAAAAAATAAAGGTGAAATCAGCAAGCAATAGCAGATAACTGAATAAGGATCAATATTAAAGCTATCTAAACATTTTGTCACTACCTGGGTTACAGCTGGGGAGTTTCAGGAAAATAACTGCTCACAGGTCTGAACAGGGTCTCAGGGCACAGATGTTCAACTTTTGCACTTCAGGCTGGATCCAGTATCTCCAAGCTGGATTTGAACTCCAGGGCCAATCAGAGCCCGTTACACCAACTTTGAAAGTATCTGTCCAATGACACTGCAGGTTACCTTCCCACAGGGCTTAAACTGATAAAGAAAACAGTCTTTTCTGCAACAGCTTAAAAACAGAAAACAAACACCACCTGTTGGCCAAACAAGAGAAATACACTGCATGAAAAAAATACAGTTCAACAGGCTTGAAACACCCCTGTTTCGCCACAACATGCAACTGTGCAAGTTTTTTAAATTTATACAAGTACGTATATAACATCATATTGTATTTTAAAGTTAAACAAATATATGTATAGTGTCAAGTACCTAGCTCACTGGCTGTTGTCCATGTAATTAGCAATTGCTGTTAGTTTAACAGATCATTATTAGTAGGCCTACTGCTCACTTAGTCATAGGGCCTTTAGTACAGTATCGTCACAGAGGCTTTTGCTTTGCTTTTCTATATGAAAACTCATCTACTACATTGCATAGAGTATGAAACGTAGTCTATGTAGAAATTGGTAGATGGAAGAAAAGAAAATATTTTGCTTGGTCAAGTTACTGTTAATATTATAAGGAATTGACATGAGTATTAATAAATGGTAAATGTCAGGGTTTCAGCAGAGTACATAAATTGATTAATCACATTCCTGGAAAACATAACCACTTGGCTGTACAGGTAGGATGCTATGCAAAGCCCACTTTGATAAAGAGAAGGGCTCCTCCTCTCCCCCCCCCCACCCCCCACCCCCCACCCCCCCCCCCCCCCCCCCAGGCCTCTGGGCTTCTGGGCATAGGTCCAGTAGATCCATCTGTCCCTGTCAGTAGACTTGATGAGCCTCGGCAAACTTTGTGTTACATCTCGAATCTTGGCACCAGGCGGACAGCAAAACTTCCTGGTTGGCAGATAGGTATCTCTATACCCCTCAGAAGAGAATTATCAACCACCACTACCCTTCACTTCTTATTGGTCACTGACCCAGCAACTTTGGGATTTTTAAGCTTTATTTCCTCCTGTTCTCGAGATATTTCAGCTTTTCTACCTCCGGGGTTGTAAACCAATTCTTCAGTTCAACAGAAGGTGGAGTTGGGGGTGGGGGTTGTTTTTTCATATTCTTGTGATCTGTGTCCAGCCTTACTCAGTCCCTGGCCTGACTCTAGCCTGGACCTATAGGATCACAACTCCCAAAGAAAAGACTGTTCCTTCCTACCTTAGCAGTCTTCTGTTCTCTTACACACATGTAGTGGAGGTGGATGCAGAGGAACAGTTCCCTTCTTCTCTGAGCCCAGCTTCAGATACTGCAACCCTTCCTGAGAATTCCCTGAAGAGCCCTTCCTCCCTGTTCTGTTCCCAACCTATGGATTTTAACCGTCTCTCTGCCTGAGCCCCACTCTCCTGGCTAGGTAAGTTAGCTCTGTATCCCTTATGGTGGCCCAATGAGAGTACAATTAAGGAAACCCAGATTTACTCCAGGCACTCTATCATACCACTGTTTTTGAATCCTAAGTCACTTGCTAGCTGGTCACTTCATTTATTCTACATAGATGGATCACATCAATTGATTTTTAGTGCCTCTTGTATGCCAAATAGTCTGAAAACTTGGTCCTGACCTTCACTCATCATAGCTCTCCATGTCCCTCTGTTGCTCAGATTCTGCTTTTTGTTTATGTTGCTATCCTGTAGAATTTGGTCACAGTTGGTGATTATTCTTTGTCCTGTGTCATTGGACTGAAAGTAGTAAGCAGACTGATATACTAGATCACCCCCACATTGGAAAAGGATAAATGAAAGAAATTGTTGTTTAAACAAAACTGCCTCTAAAAGGAGGGAACTAGGAATGAAAATTGATGTTGAATAATTATGAATTGAAGGGGTAGGAAGAAACAAATGGTAAGAACTGGATGAGCAAATTCTTATTATAAATCACAAGACAAAGCATCAGTCATATATGTCCCCTCACTACCTTGAAAGCAACAGTGTCTGGAGCCGAAACAATGACTTCATGATAAGTCAGCAAGTACTTGAAATTCAAAAGGTGATGATGCAGTGCTTGCCTTTTGTTGCTTTCTAAATTTCTAAATGCTTTCTGGCATGATTAAGGGGAACTTTCGTGATTTCAGAACCTTTCAGAAAATTGTATGGGTTGTTCTTTCAATCATGTTTCTGTAGTCCTTTGAATGCC
The DNA here is from genome assembly GCF_901765095.1 of Microcaecilia unicolor. Lineage (NCBI taxonomy): Eukaryota > Metazoa > Chordata > Amphibia > Gymnophiona > Siphonopidae > Microcaecilia > Microcaecilia unicolor. The sequence goes on along the minus strand of NC_044036.1, from coordinate 94,537,992 downwards.
ACTAATGAATCATTAGGACTTGGGATGACTTTGCAAACTTTATGTCTTTATGTCAGCTGGAGGAGCAATTTCATAGAAAAAACAGTGTGTCTTGCCCATTTTCACAATTTGGCAACATAGCTTTAAGAATGACTCTTTCAGAATCATAGAACTCTCAGAGGATCACATATATCCTTGTGAGGAACTCATATGATACTACACAAGGTTCCTTTGAGAAGAATCTCACAAAAGGGGCATGGGCACCTCTATCAAATCCATAAAGAGGATGTCTCTCAATAAAAGAGTGTCTCTATTGAACATTTAAGAGAACTTTAAAAAACAAACATTGCTTAACATGAACTTAAGAACATATGAAAAACTGTACTAAGTCAGACCAAGGCCATCAAGTCTCTCATCCTGCCGCTGACATTGGCCAGTCCAGGTCACAAGTTCCCAGCAGATCCCAAAAAGTAAGTCTCTTTCTCAGAGCTTATTTCCAGGGATGAGCAATAGGTCTCCCAAGTCTAGCTGCTTATTAATTTTTTATTTACTTTTCCTACAGGGACTTGTTCAAATTTCTTTTGAACCCCGTTAAGTTAATTGCCATGATCACATCTTCTGGCAAAGGATTCCACAGCTTAATTATGTGCTGCATGGGAAAAACAATTTCCACAACGTTTCCAATCTTCTGGTCATTAGTTTCATGAAGCATCATCTTGTTTTGTATTGTTTGAAAGGTTGTACAACTGATCTCTATTTAACCGTTCCACCCCACTCATGGTTTTATAAACTTTTATCATTACTCCCTCTTAGTCAGCTTTACTCTTAGCTGATGATTCCTAACCTTAGTCTTTAGTTCCATTGCCTTCATTATTTTTGTCACCTGTTCTAGTTCCACTATATCCATTTTGCGATGGGGCAATCAGAACTGCACACTGAAGGTTACCATATTTGCGGAGACAAAAAAGAGGACACAAAAAATAAAAATGATGCCCTGCCCCAGCCAACCCCTGGCCCCACCCCAACTGTATAGTCATCTCGATTCCCCAGGGAAGCCAGATTCTATAAGCAGTGAAAATACTGGTAAAAGTAACAGAAAGGCATTTTCTTCCGTAGTCTAAATACAAAATTAGAAAAGATGTACATTTCCAAAAAAACAAACATCCATGAGCAGCATGTTCCCCTTTCCTTTCCCTCCCATCCATGAGCAGCATGTCCCCCTCTCCATCCCCTTCTATCCATGTGCTGCATTTCCCCCTTTTTCCTTCCCTTCCCTCCCTTCCATATACAGCATGTCCCCCTCTCATCTCCCTTCCCCCCCATCCTCGAGCATCTGCCCCTTTCTCTATCTCCCATCCACGAGCAGCTTGCCCCCTGGGACTACTTTGCAGCCCTGGTAGTCTAGTGGACTCTTCAGGTAAGGATAGAATCCCACTTTTTCCTGCCTACTGCCACTGACCTCCCCTGCTGCCACAGCTTCTTGAAAATAGCTGCCAAGACTTCAAGTGGTGGCCTCGCAAGACTTAACCTATGGCAGCTACAACATCTCTCTCCATCTATTGAAAATACGAGTCTGACCACAGTGGTCTATGCCATGATAACATCACAACTAGACTACTGTAATACCCTGTACACTGGTCAAACTAAAAAACATAAGATCCAACTAATTCAGAATGCTGCAGCATAACTGATAGAAGGCTGCAAATGGCGTGACCAGATCGCACCCTTCCTCTAAAAACTACACTGGCTACCAGTACCTTACTGGGCTTAATTTAAAACTCCATGTTTGATTTTCAAGGCCCTCAAACAAAATAAAAGAATAAGCAGGGCCGGTGCTAGGGCTTCTGGTGCCCCCCTGCAGCCTATTAGTCGGCACCCCCTACCCATCCAGGGGCAGGATCACTATGGCTTTGTCCCTACAGTAGTCACACCCCTTTTGCCAGCCATGGCACATGTAAACAATCATCACTGAAAATATTACACCAGTGTGGAGAAGAAAAATTATAAATAATTTCTGTAAGCTGTTACAGCTCCAGTATACCCAAAATCACACAAAACAAATTAGCATACAGACTCTGCATGTAGCACAATACCAGAAAAACAGAAAGGGAAGAATGGACACAACAGAACCAGATACCAAGAAAGCAGGCAAATAATAAATATTAACACAAGCACATCCCAAACTGAACCTTACCGACCAATCCAAATGGGATACGTAAACGCCAGATCAGTAGTAAATAAAACAGAGATCATAATAGACTGGATCATTACAGACAATCTTGATCTCCTATTCATCACTGAAACCTGGATTCATGACCTAAAAGACCCCATAATCTTAGATCTATGCCCACCAGGATACAAAATCACCCACTGGACAAGAAACGGAAAAAGAGGAGGAGGAATAGCCATAATATACAAATTTGAGTTCACCATCACAACCACAGCCGAATCCATTATGCCACAACTCGAAATTGCCTCGGTAAGAATTAATCACCCTAACTTGCTGGAACACCTTAACACAGTCCTGCTTTACAGACCGCCAGGCAACTGGGAAGACTCCCAAACACACTTCATGGACTTTATCTCGAACACTTGTGTTTCTACCTCATATCTAATCATAATAGGAGATATCAACCTGCACCTCGAAGATCTCAACTCAACAAGCACCCAAGAATGCGAAGAGTTCTTACAACTATGGGATCTTCACAGAACAAACACGCAGCCAACCCACAACAAAGGACACACACTTGACATTGTCACACACAAATTCGATACCGACTCAAACCTTATACTAACAGACACAAATTGGACACTCACACCGTGGTCCGACCACTATAAAGCAAACATCTCCCTCCAATGGCGAACGAAAAACTCACCGAATAAACAAGAACGGAAAACCTACACCACGAGAGGAAAAATAGACCCAGTAACATTCTGGCAACAGATCTACCATGACGACTGGACAATAAAAGCAGATACAATCCAATTCCTCTTAGAATGGGATGACAGATGTAGATCCATATTAAACAATATTGCTCCAATCCAAACCAGAACCTCACGTAGAAAGAACTCAATACCATGGTTCAATGAAGAGCTGAAAAAACTTAAACACAAGTTAGAAGGTTAGAACAAGCATGGAATAAAAAGAAAGACGACCCCACACGTAACGCCTGGAAACAACTCCAAAGAAAATACAAGTATACCAAAAGACAAACTAAAAGATTACATTACAAAACTGTAATTGGACCAAATTACAATGACACACACAAACTCTTCCAACTCGTGAATAAACTACTAGATACTATGCCAGTCACAACCAACAGCAAAGACGCACCAGGAGCAGACAATCTCGCGAGATATTTCAACGAGAAAATTGTACAACTACGACTTAAGATACCTGTCAGCACCATCAACTATGCTGAACTCCTTGACTGTCTAGACCCAGACCCTGACATAAGTACATAAGCACTGCCACGCTGGGAAAAGACCAAAGGTCCATCAAGCCCAGTACTCTGTCTCCGACAGTGGCCAATCAAGGCCCCAAGAACCTGGCAAAAACCCAGAATTTAATAACGATCAATGGACTTTTCCTTCAGGAATCTGTCCAGACCCCCTTTAAACTCAGCAAGGCCAGCTGCCGTCACTACCTTCTCCGGCAATGAGTTCCAGAGTCTAACCACACGCTGAGTAAAGAAAAACTTTCTCCAATTTGTTTTAAACCTACCACATTCTAATTTCATCTTGTGTCCCCTAGTTCTATTATTGTTAGAAAGCGTAAACAAACGCTTCACATCTGTCCGTTCTACCCCACTCATTATTTTGTAGACCTCTATCATATCACCCCTCAGCCGCCTTTTCTCCAGGCTAAAGAATCCTAGCCGCCTTAAGCTCTCCTCATAAGGTAGTCATCCCATCCCTTTTATCATTTTCGTCGCCCTTCTCTGCACCTTCTCCAATTCCTTTATATCTTTTTTGAGATGAGGAGACCAGAACTGAACACAATACTCCAGGTGTGGTCGCACCATGGAGTGATATAACGGGATTATAACATCCTCATGCTTGTTTTCCATCCCTTTTCTAATAATACTCAACATTCTGTTCGCCTTCTTAGCCGCCGTAGCACATTGAGCGGACGATTTCAACGTTCTATCCACGATGACTCCCAGATCCCTTTCTCGGTCCGTAACTCCTAAATCGGAACCTTGCATGACATTGCCGTAATTCGGGTTCCTCCTTCCCACGTGCATCACTTTGCACTTGTCAACGTTGAACTTCATCTGCCATTTGGATGCCCAATCCCCCAGTCTCACGAGGTCCTCTTGTAATCTTTCACACTCCTCCCGTGACGAGATGACCCTGGATAACTTTGTGTCATCTGCGAATTTAATTACCTCACTAGTTACTCCCATCTCAGGGTCATTTATAAATATGTTAAAAAGCAGCGGTCCCAGTACAGACCTCCTGAGGGACCCCACTAACTACCCTTCTCCATCAAGAATACTGACCATTCAACCCTACTCTCTGCTTCCTGTCTTTTAACCAGCTCTTAATCCATAATAATACACTGCCTCCGATCCCATGACTCTCCGGTTTCCTTTGGAGTCTTTCATGAGGCACTTTGTCAAACGCCTTCTGAAAATCTAGATATACAATATCCACCGGCTCCCCTTTGTCCACATGCTTGTTCACCCCCTCGAAAAAATGCAGTAGATTTGTGAGGCAAGACTTCCCTTCACTAAATCCGTGCTGACTTTGTCTCAGCAGCCCATGCTTTTGTACGTGCTCCGTAATTTTATTCTTAATCTACCCAGCAGACAGAACCTGGACCAACTTCGAGATACTATCAGAGGATATCATTTCCCAAACGCTTAAAAGATTTGCCAAATCCCATTGCAAACTAGATATATGTCCAAACAATCTTATGACATCTGCCCCTAAACAATTCATAACAGACATAACGAAACACTTGAACTATATGTTACAAAATGGACTCTTCCCGAAGGAGAAAGGAAACATTCTACTCATCCCCATACCTAAAGATGCAAAGAAAAGTGCCAGTGAACTAACCAACTACAGGCCAGTAGCATCCATTCCATTAATAACCAAACTAACGGAAGGGTTGGTGACCAAACAACTCACAAACTATTTAAATAAATTCTCAATACTCCACGACTCCCAGTCAGGATTTCGGTCCAATCACAGTACTGAAACAGTACTAGTCACTCTCATATCTAACTTCAAACAAATAATTGCAAATGGAAAGAACATACTACTCCTACAATTTGACATGTCAAGCGCTTTTGACGTGGTTGACCATGGAATACTACTACATATCCTAGAGTATTTCAGAATTGGAGGTAACATTCTCAGCTGGTTCAAGGGATTCCTAACCACACGATCATACCAAGTGACATCCAACTTGACTACCTCAGCCACATGGACACCTGAATGCAGAGTCCCACAGGGATCCCCCCTCTCACCGACTTTATTCAACTTAATGATGATACCCTTGGCCAAACTATTATCAAACCAAAATCTCAACCCATACATATACGCAGACGACCTAACGATTTACATCCCATTTAAACAAGATCTAAAGGAAATTTCCAATGACATTAACCAAAGTCTCCACATCATGCATTCATGGGCGGATGCATTTCGGCTGAAACTTAATGCATAAAAAACCCAATGCCTAATACTTACCTCTCAACATAACAAGAACAAATTCACAGCCATTAACACACCAAATCTGAACCTTCCAATTTCGGACACCTTGAAAATTCTTGGAGTTACCATCGATCGAAACCTAACACTCGAGAGCCATGCGAAAAACACAACCAAGAAGATGTTCCACTCAATGTGGAAATTAAAAAGAGTAAGACTTTTCTTCCCAAGAACTGTTTTCCGCAACCTGGTACAGTCAATGGTGCTCAGTCATCTGGATTACTGCAATGCACTTTACGCCGGCTGTAAAGAGCAGATAATCAAAAAACTTCGGATAGCCCCAAAACACAGCAGCTAGACTCATATTCGGCAAAACAAAATATGAAAGTGCTAAGCCCCTACGAGAAAAACTACACTGGCTCCCACTAAAAGAACGCATCACGTTCAAAATCTGCTCCCTAGTTCACAAAATCATTCACGGAGATGCACCAGCCTACATGTCAGACCTGATAGACCTGCCACCCAGAAATGCCAAAAGATCATCCTGCAAATTCCTTGATCTGCACTTCCCTAACTGCAAAGGTCTAAAATACAAATTAATACATGCGTCAAACTTTACTTACCTGAGCACACAATTTTGGAACGCACTGCCGTGCAACTTAAAAATGATCTGCGAATTAACGAACTTCTGCAAACTACTGAAGACCTATCTCTTCAACAAGGCATACCACAAAGATCAAACAATATGAATATACACAGTTCCTCCACACACATACAGAACTGTCTTATAATATCTGATTGTTATACTAATATCATGTTTCATCATTATCATGTTACCCAAAATCCTTCTTGATATACTACGATTACGTTTTTTTTCTCCGTTTATCGTATTTCCCAAGATCCTTCTATAACACTAAATGTCTATTCTCTATTACTTTTCCACTGATCATTATGTATTGTAAGCCACATTGAGCCTGCAAAGAGGTGGGAAAATGTGGGATACAAATGCAATAAATAAATTGTTATAAATTGCAAAATAAGACTGCAGATGTAAATTCTCAAATTGGACATATTCCAAACACTAAAATGAAAATAAAATGATTTTTTTCTGCCTTTGTTGTCTTGTGACTTTGTTCTTCTGATCATGTTGGTCCCCGTCTCTGATTCTGCTGCTCTCTATCTGTTCTCTTAACTCAGTTTCCAGGGCTTCCTTTCCATTTATTTCTTTACGTTCCTCTTTTCTTCTTCATTTCTTACCTTACATCCATAGGTAAAAGCTGGGTCCTCCGCGGACTTGACTGGAGGAGGTATAGAGTGGATCCAGCTTTTGCCTATTTTCTCCATCCATGTGCAGTTTTTCTCCTCTTTTCCCTTTCCCTCATCTCCATCAGTATGCATCTCCTTCCTCTTTCTTCCCACCCCTCCATCTCTTTCCTCTCTCTTCCCTCTCCTCCATCCATGTCCAGCATGTTTCCTCTCTCTCCTCCCCTCCATCCATATTCATCTCACTTCCGCTCTCTTCTCTCCCTTCCATCCATATCCAGCATTTCAATTCTCTCCCCTCCCCTCCATCCATGTGCATCTCCTTCCTCTGTCTTCACAGCCCTCCATCCATGTCCAGAATTTCTCCCCTCCCCTCCATCCATGTGCATCTACTTCCTCTGTATCCCCTCTCCTCCATCCATGTCCAGCATTTCTCCTCTCTCCCTTCCCCTCCATCCATGTGCATCTCCTTCCTGTCTTCCCTCTCCCATCTTTCCTTCCCTTCATTCCTGTCCAACATTTCTCCTCTCTTCCCTGCCCTCCACTTCATCCATGTCCAGCATTTCTCCTCTTTCCCCTACCCTCCATCCATGTGTATCTCCTTCCTGTCTTCCCTCTCCTCCATGTCCAGCATTTCTCCTGCTCTTCCCGCTCTGTAGCCTAGAGAAAAGGCAGCTGAGGAGTGATATGATAGAGGTTTACAAGATAATGAGTGGGGTAGAGCGGGCAGATGTGAAGCATTTGTTTACACTTTCTAACAATAATAGAACCAGGGGACACAAGATGAAATTAGAATGTGGTAGGTTTAAAACGAATCGGAGAAAGTTTTTCTTTACTCAGCGCGTAGTTAGAATCTGGAACTCATTGCTGGAGAAGGTATTGACGGCAGCTGGCCTTGTTGAGTTTAAAGGGGGTCTGGATAGATTCCTGAAGGAAAAGTCCATTGATCGTTATTAAATTTTGAGGTTTTGCCAGGTTCTTGGGGCCTGGATTGGCCGCTGTCGAAGACAGAGTGCTGGGCTTGATGGACCTTGGGTCTTTTCCCAGCGTGGCGGTGCTTATGTGCATTCCCTTTTTTGTTCCTTCCGTCCTGCGTTTAAATATTTTATTTTTCCTTGACAGTGAAAGCAGGCTCGCCTCCAGCCTTACCTTTCTTCTCAGTGTCCTGCCTTCCTCTGATGTAATTTCCTCTTTCCGCGAGGATGGAACACTGAGAGGGAAGGGAAGGCTGGTGGCGAGCCTGCTGATTTCACTGCCGACTTGAGGTAAAATAAAAGATTTAAATGCACAGTGGCAGGAACAGAAAGAAGGGCTTTTCACTGCTGCTGCAGCTGCAACTTGAGGTAAAATAAAAAGTGTAAACGCAGGGCGGAAGGAAGGAAAGGAGGGCTGTCGGAAGGCAGTGGGCGAGCAGGTGAGAACCGAGAGCTGCCTGCAGCTAGAGCTGGAACTGTGAGCCATCCAGCAGCAGTAAGCATGGCTTGTGGTGCCCTCCAGAGGTCAGCGTACCCCTGCCATGCTTACCACGCTAACTGGGTTGCGCCGGCCCTGAGATTAAGTTAGCTATTTACACACCGTTGAGACCTCTAAAATCCTCTCAAGGAGCATCATTATCTGTCCCCTCATCAAAAGAAATTGTGTGATGTGATACTCCCCAGCGAGTCTTCTGAGAAGTAGCCCCCACACTCTGGAATTTACTCCCAGAGGGTGGGGCACAGTGAGGGAATGCCTGAAGGGAGGCGATCTGCCACTTTCACATGGAGGTGAGGTGCTGTCGATTTGAATGCAGGGGGCCCGGTCACCATGGCAGACAGAGGGGGGCTATCGACGGAGCCGAAGGCGGGCAGGTGAGACCAGGAACTGCAATGCTGGCAGCCTGGGAGCAGGAGAGGGAAGCGACAGTGGTAGAGATGGGGGGGGGGGGGGCGGCGGGCCCAGCTCAGTCTCTCAGCGGCCCTGGAAACACTGTCATAAACATCAAAATGTCCAACTGATAAACCAAAAGAATCAGAAATCCCAGTTATAAAAGAGTTAAACTGATACTACTGATCCTGAGTTTCTTTGCGAGCAGGCATGATAGATGCTGTATAATCTTGGTTACAGTAAACAATTGCCTGCAGTTTGTTTTAAAAGACACAGCAATCTTTATCATCTGCTTCTCCTTTTAATTACAAATATATAAAGAACATGATTTGTCACTGCACCATGCTGTAGCATAGCAAGAAAGAAAGAGCAGAAATGTCTGTGCAGGCTTGTTTTATGCCAGGTTTCTAACACCAACTGGGACTGGGGGAGGTGTTCACCTACAGCAGAAATATGAATTCAAAGCAAGAGAGTTTCACTCTGCAATTCTCTACCCATCTTTGCTCCTCACTTTTCATTCTTCACCCACTTTTTTCTGTTAGGATTTGCCTGGAATTCCTGGTGAACAAGGTTTCAAGCGGGGGAGGGGGCAAAGCTGTGGGTATTACATTTTCTCTCTGATTAGATTAATTGAGAGGCTAAGGGATTTTGATTGTATTAAGGTTCAATTTCTACGCTTTCCCTTCCTTCGGTTGTACTCTGTTGCCATGGAAACGACTGCAGCAATACAAACTGGAATGTACCAGGTAGAAAATATGTAGAAAATTTGTTCAAGACTCTTTCAGCTCAATGTCATAAATTGTTTTATTTATTATAAAGCTCTTTTAACTATTAAGCCATCATTTGCCCATGATCAATTGGTCTCCTCTGCTTGTAGCACATGCTGGAAGAAGTTGGGATTCAAATAACTCACTGAGATTGTGGCTGTAGTAGTACCCTCTATGGTCCTTGACAGCATCTTTTAGTTCAGTGTTTCCCAACTGTGGGTTGGTTTACCCCTAGTATTTTAGAAAGACACTGAGGTATCTTCTATGTGGCCTTATAAAATAGGTGAAAAATAGGCACCTGCTTACCCTCTAAACATGGATGACCTGTTATAAAATTATCCCTTCTATAAGGATTGTGATTCCCAAGGGACATTGTTGATTGCCTTCTGCCTCAACTTATGCTTTACCGAGTTTCCCAACTACTATTTCAAAATTTAACAGATTTGCACGCTTCTTGTGCAGAATAAGTCTGACCCTAATTGTTCAACTTGTTTTATAAGGCAGGAAAATTATTTATTTGCTTTATTTATTAGGATTTATTTACCGCGTTTTTGGAGGAATTAGGACCTCAGATGCGATTCATTTGGCACTACATGTACCGAACAATTAAAATGAACAAAAGGGCTCATCTCTGTGCTAGTTTTCACCTAAGTTTGTATCATTTTCATGTGTGTTTGTTGTTTTTCTTAATGATGTTGGCAATGCCTTGAGGGATTTCTTGGAATGATGTGTGAAAAACTAATTTCCCTAATGACTATAACACATTCTTGCTATTTCTGCTTTTCCTTTTTTTGTAATTTAACTGTATCTGTGGTCATAAGTATTTATTTATTTATTTATTGCATTTGTATCCCACATTTTCCCACCTTTTTGCGGGTTCAGTGTGGCTTACAATATGAGTTAAATGATGGAAATACAATGTGTTACAGATTGGTTATGGATTACATTGTGCAGAGTTATGCGAGACAATCGAGGTGTCGTTAAGGAATGTAACAATGGAACACAAACATTGAAACATTGGAAGGAGACAATGGGAGCTTAGAGGGCGATAATAAGGCATGAAGACATATGGTATATAAGTAATGCCACACTGGGAAAAGACCAAGGGTCTTTCGAGCCCAGCATCCTGTCCACGACAGCGGCCAATCCAGGCCAAGGGCACCTGGCAATATGTTCTTATTTTTTTCAAGGGAGTCCGAGTCCCACCCATAACCCCAAATCCTTCAGGCAGGCCAGGAATGGATGGAACTTAATGGCTTGATGAGGAAAAATAGACATCAGGCCCTGCCTGATTAGCTGTGAATAAATATTATTATGACTAACAGATACACACAAAAAGTGTGCTGTGGGCCCAGCATTTGCCACCTCCCCAACCTCTTTTCCTGTGCATGCATGTGTCTGTCTATCTGTCTGTCTGTCTTAGGGTTGACTCATTTGAAGGTTTTCACACTCTTTGAGCCCCTACTCTTATTACAGTCTCAGTACCAGTGCACAGATCTTAATCACTGCTTTCACTACAGCAAGCCTAAGAGTAGAAAAGCCAGGTGGGAGAAATCTCAGCTCCCTTCCTGTGCATTGCCTCCACCTACCCCATCCCTTTTCCCTGCATTCATACTATGAGGGGTTCATGCTTCAGTGTTGAAGCTCTGGAATAATCTTCCTTTCTACATCAGATAAGATCCCTCTTTGAAAAATTCTCTACTCAAAACACACTCGGATGGATATTCAAAGTAATTTAACCAGCCAGAAACAGCTCCTTGCTGGTTACTTCACCTGCTCAAGGCTAACCACTCATTTTCAGTGGCACTAAACACATTAGCAGTACTGAGAATGTCCGGTTAGCACCTAACTGAAAACCGGCTATTTTGGGAGCATTCTGGGGGAAGAGTCACTTCATTAGTTAAGTGCCAATATTCAGCACTTAACCAGCTAAGGTAACTGCATAAATAGGACTGCAGAAAAGTCAGTCCTATCTTTATGTGAAGTCCCATAGCTGGTTAAGTGCTGAATATCTTACTTAACCAGTTATGCTTTAGCCTGTTTCGTAAACTTGGAAATTCAATGCCGAAGCCCGGTCATGGCCTGGCACTGAATTTGTGGACATAACACCGGCAGCGGTTAGCAAAGTATTGAGCACCGTCAGCTGAGTATTGGGCCTACTATTTTTCATCAGCCTGTCCTGACTAATTTACTTCTTAGCTATTATCCTGTCATAGAATTGTATTCAATACTTCCTTTGCCTTGTTAAGAATATTTGTGTCCTTGTCATCATTGTATTTGTTCCCTTCCCTGTATTTGCTTTTTGAGCATTGCAAACTACCTGAATTGCTATTATAGACAGTATATGAAATAAATTGACCTTGACCTACACGTGCTCTGAAACCTATGTGAATACTTCAGCCACTGTGTGGTAGGCAATTTTCAACTTTGTGAATTTGATTTCTTTCTTATATTTTTATTTATTTATTTATTGGGATCGCCTTTATGAAGAGATTCACCCAAGGCAGTGTAAGTAGGTACAGTCTAAGATAAAATACTAAGCCATCCAAACAATGTACATTCAGATACAGTAGGTATTTTTATGCTCCCTGGAGAGCTCACAATCTAAGTTTGTACCTGAGGCAATGGAGGATTAAGTGATTTGCCCAAGATCACCAGGAGCTGCAATGGGATTTGAATCAGGCTTCCTTGGTTCTTTATCCACTGCTCTACACATTACATTACTCCTCCACTGTCTGTAGACTTTTAGAAGGTCCAAAGAAAAGCACATTTGATGCTGTGTTTTTTCATTTGCAAAAGCAATATGACACAAATGTTTCTAGATATTTACTCTGGACCAGGAAAAGAACACCTTTTGGGGTAACGAAGCCAAACAAACCAACCTCTAGCCCCACCTCCAAGTTCTCTAGTTGCTGATGCTGATATTGGTTGGGCTCAGTCCATTAGCTGTCTATGGTTTGAATGCACCATCTGAAAAAAGCTCGCTCTTTGGCTTTCAACTTAGTCTTTAGGGTAGTAAATTTCACTCTTTGGGATAATTCATCCTAGGAATCTATGTTCCTTTCTTCCCTCCAAAGCCTACCCTCTCTATTCCCTTCCTTCCTTCCTTCCTTCCTTCCTTCCTTCCTTCCTTCCTTCCTCCACCCATCCAACCCACCCCAGGGCTCTCTCTCTCTCTCTTTCTCTATTCCCCTCTATCCCAAGGCACACTGTTCCTTTCTTTATGTTTGCCTCTTGACCTCTCCCCCCCCCCCCCCCCCACACACACACACACTCTCAAAACACTAAGGCAATGTCTCGTTCTCCCTTTCTGTTTCCTCCCCCCCAGTACACTCTCTCCCACATTCCTCTCTCTGCTGCTGCTATGACTCTCTCTTTCTCAGCCTTCCACCCTCCTCCTCATATGAAACACCTGCCTCCCAAGTGTCACAGTTCTTCAGTTCCTTGGCTCCTGCAGCTTTCTTGATAAGGGTTTCAACTTGCTACATTCAGCGCATCTGTTTCTTGCTGCAGGCCTGAAAATCAATAAACAGACACCATTTCTGATCCTGAAGCATACTTTATATATATGTGGTTGGGGTTTGATTGTCATTTGGTAGGCAATCACCTAGTGTGTAACCAGAAAATAAGCAAGCCTTGTTCATAAACAAGATTTATATAATTGGGACCAGGGCCAGAACCAGAATCCTCCAGGAGGCTGTAAGCAGCATGATCTGGACAGGACTTGGGTGGGCTAAAAATATGGACATTCATTCCCCATCGAAGAAGGGAAAGGAACATCCATGTCCTTTAGGGTCAAGTCAAAAATTAGATTTGCTACCTGGAACATCCAGAGGACCCTTGGTGGAATGGTCAGCAGCTGATTGCACTTACCATGTGTTCACTGCAAAGCACAACAGGCAATTATATGCCCAGCATCCATAGGCGGTCGGTGGCCCAACTGTTTGGGGAGGCTAAAGAGGGCGGGGTTAGGGATGGGGCCAAGGGCAGAGCTTACATCCATAATTGTCTGACAACACACAGAAAAAAAAATAAGTAAAAATATAAGTCACAATTAATACCTTTTATTAAATTTAAATATTAGATATATATCATATGTCGAATAAAGTGGTTGCTCAATTGCTCAACTGCAAAACACTATGCACAACTTTGTGCAAAAACATACTCAGTACCTTATTGTACCATAAATATTACACTGGGCAGAACCTAATACACCAATATACCACCCAAACGGACAACATCACAGACCGTCAACAATATGAAACAAGGGATCATATCACAATTCTTATGTCATGTACAGCCACAAAACATCCTTTTAGGGTGGAAATTCACAATGAGCTCCTTTTATTAACGACCAGATAGAGATAACAGTTTTCAAATTTCAATTTTGGCACAGTATAAGTCATCACAAACAAAATATAGGAAAACCAAAAGCATTAGGGGCTTATAGCTCATTTAGTTATGTTTAACCAAAAGAGATCTGCATGAAACAAAATATTTATTTTTTTATTTTGACTTAAACCTTCAGAGTCAGCACCTACCTCTCGTGAAATCCAACATGCGCTGCGTGCCACAATTTCCTCTTCAATTATTATGGTCTAGGTCTGGGAAGGAAGTGGGAACACCTCAGACAACCACTGTTAACCAGCCTTGAGCGTTGAGCCTTCCCTTCCCTACTCAGTGACGGCCCCTCCCACATGGAACAGGAAGTTGCATCGCTCTCGCGTAGGGAAGGCTGACTGGCTGAGAGCCTGCACATCACGAATATCCCACCCATCGTCAGTCAACCCTCCAAGGCTCCACCGATCCATCTCGCCCCCTTCCCCGCGCGAGCTCTGACTATCCCCATCTGGGATCCCCACATCATTAATCTCTGGGCAAGAAGAGGAGGAGGGACGCGGCATGTCGGAACTGGACATGGCGCTCAGGTGACGGTGAGCCGGCCAGCAGCACTCAGAGCACTGCAGAGAGGACAGGTCTAGAAGAACGGAAAAGATACAGAAAGACGGCGTGTCGGGCCAGCGTCGCGTCAGAGAATGAGACTGCTGCGGGCGGCTGGGGAGGCTTAGCCTCCCCAAGCCTCTTATACCGGGCGCCTATGCCAGCATCTGCCCTGCATATACTGTCCAGGGCATGTAGAGCTCACAAAAACCCATGTTCCAAGGTATTACATGCCCCAAATCCTTGTCCCCCTCCCCTGGCCTTCTCAGCAGGTGCAAAGCCCCATACCACCAATGGTTCTGATCTCCCTCTTGACCCTCCCTTATATCTGATCTTTCTCCTAACCCCCCCCCCCCCCCAACTAGCATGCCTTCTTATCCCCCTACACTACAACACCACACCATCTCCAGCTCTTCTTCCAGTCCACCAGCACCTACCTGCGTGGTAGACATCCCATTACAGGGTCCCCAGGTGGCAACAGTCCCTCTCCACTGCTGTCTGGTAGGCATCAGGATCCGAGATGATGCCTCTGCCTTCAAGCACTGCTTCAGGCAGCAGCAGAGAGGAAAGGCTGTTGCTTTGGGACACTGGGGATATTTATCATGAGGGTAGGTCCCAGCGGGTTGTGAGAGGTTTGGGGGTAGATGAGGGTAGGACTTGAGGGTGCCACGTAGCTTTGTCCTCAGATGAGGTTGTTTATAGGGGGGATCGAAAAGAATGGGGGGGGGTGGTCAGGAGGGAGATTGAACATAAGGGTGGTCGGGTGACAGCAATATGAATGTCTATGTTGCTATTGCATAGCATAAACATTCATGTGCTATAAAATGGATGTCTCTGTACCTGATGTTTCACTGTCCATATTTTGTGTCTAAAATGGACATTCCTGATGCACATAGTAGCATATAGATGTCAATTTCACCATGTATTTTAAGGGCAGATCCTGTTCTAAACTTGGACATTAGATTTCCCTTCATTATTGTCAACAGGTAAACTCTTCTGGTTTTGGAGGACCAACCTACCAGTAGACTTAGCTGTTTCTCCTTAAACATATCTCTTAAGTGGAGCTCTATCCTTCATCACCATGAATATTTACAAGTACTTCCTTCTAAAAAGGAAAGTAATTATTTAGATCACTATTACTGTATATCCATACTTCTATTAACCTTGAGGGGTTCTTCATCTATAGGGGTGCAGGACACCTATGTAAAGGTGACAACCTGTCTTCCTCTACTATCAACATTCAAATCCAGTAAATATCAAATCACAGAACTATAAGAAAGATTACTTCATATCCCATGTCTGTTTAAGATAGAGGCTGTCTATAGAGCAGCCTTCAATCGTTTGTGACCAGAAATAAACGATAAGATTTTAATAAATTCTGTTAGGGC
Source organism: Microcaecilia unicolor (assembly GCF_901765095.1). Classification (NCBI taxonomy): domain Eukaryota; kingdom Metazoa; phylum Chordata; class Amphibia; order Gymnophiona; family Siphonopidae; genus Microcaecilia; species Microcaecilia unicolor. Next base: position 94,522,127 of record NC_044036.1, on the reverse strand, counting down.
AAACACTTTGTAATACAATAGTCCAAACATCATCCTTTTATGTGAAAAATGTTTAAAAATTACAGAAGTTCAAACATGTAACTTTTTTAGACTGGTTATAGACCCATGACATGAAAAATCAGCCATTCTCAACATTTTGAATCTGCTATTATAGTCACCTTTTCCCAGAGATGGTCGTATTTCCTACTCCATACCTCCTTTTAGATAGAATCCTGAATTTCTCTGGAAGACACTGAGACATTTTCAAAAGAGAAAAATGTCCAAATCGGGTCATAAATCTGCATATGGATATTTTTCTTCTCAAAACATCCAAATTAGTATTTTCAAAGCCTATTTTTCAGATGTTTATCTATGCAATTCATCTGCAGTGCATCCAAATCACAAGGGAGTGTTTTGGGGGCATTTCAGGGGGTGGGATGAAGGTGGGCTTAGGGTGTTCCTAACACTTGGTTCTTTTATAGCCATAATGGAACAAAACAAAAACGTCTAGGGCAAAACTTCAACATTTTGGTCTAGAACTGTTTTTAGAATGAATAAGGCACTAAAAATTGCCCTAAATAATCATGACCACTGCAGAAATTCAGGAATGACCCTCCTTACTCCCCAGTGGTCACTGGCCCCTTCCCACCCCCCAAAAAATGTGAATAAAAATATTATGTAGCAGCCTCTGTGACAGCCTCAAATGGTATAGCCAGGTCTATTAGAGCAGCATGCAGGTCCCTGGAGTACTCTAGTGGTTGGTGCAGTACACTGTAGACAGGTAGACCCAGGCCCATACCCCCCCCCCCCCCCAGTTCTCTGTCACAGTTGTGGTGGAAAATGTAAGCCCTCTCGCTGCAGTAAAGGGGGCCTCAGCGTGCATCAAAAACATTTTGTCACAGCTTAGTAAAAGGACCCCTTAGTGCCAGGATCCATGCGGAATTTTGGCTGCAAGGATTTACACCAACTGAAACCTGGTGTAAATCCTTGTACCTAAATTAGGCTCAGATCTGTCATATTCTATAACACTGCACACACATTCTAGGAATGCCCCTTCCGTGGCCATACCCCATTTTCAAATCTGCTCATAAGAATTTACACATGGATCTTTATAGAATACTGACTAGAAAGATGCATGCATAAATTTAAATTGTTGCCAATTAGCACCAATAATTGTTAGCGCCCATTAACTGTAGCATGTGCAATTATAGAATACACCTGACGTATGCCAAATTTTGGCACGCAATTTTGAGTGCCATATATGGAATCCTGGGGATAGTGGATAAAACTTAGGGAGGAAAAAGCGAGGAAGCATGAGTGGTGGGATTAGAGACCAGGGCTGGGGAATAGCAGCATTGAGGCTGAAGAGAGGACAGCTAGAAAAAGAGAGAGAGAACCAGGGAAAGGAGAAGGATGAAGCTGGCCAAGGGGTTGAAAGACCAGAGGAGAAAGAGACCTGGGGGGAGGGGGGTTGAGAAGGTGGGTTATTGATAGCCACAGCAAATTACTGTATCAAACTGATAAAAACAAAGAAAAAGATGAGAAAACCCTTACAAATCAAAGCACAGGGAATAAAATGAAAGTAGGGGAGGACCAATACAATTTCAACTCAAGGGTAAAAAGCAATATTATTAATCGAACTCAGGAGGCAATTCAGATGGATGTGAATATCAGTGTATACAAACTCATGCAGACACTTTACAAGGCGTGTGAAGAAAAACTAAAGAAACAATGTCCTTGATAATACAAAATTATGTCCCCTTTGTCCTTGCTACAAGTCTAGAAAAACAATACCCTAGAAGAAATAGATGAAATAGTTGAAATAGCATTACTGATGATAACAATAAAACAAGAAACAACAAAAGCATTTTGTTTTTAATTTCTAGCATCCAAACATATTAGTCAAGCATGAACTTGTACAGAAAAATAAAACAATGATTTTATATCTCAGAAAAAAAACTTACATTATTATAATCTAAAGTCCACCAAAGAGACAGAGGAGACTAATAAGAGCTAAGAACATAAAGAAAAAGTGCACTCTCATATATGCAGTCCTACTTATTATCATGCAATGCAACTAGGAAGCCTTGAAACTCTATTACCTGCAATAAACTCAGTTAATTGTGAAGGCTCCAAAAACATACTGGAACTTTATTATCATTTGCAAAGAAATATACAAAAAGCACAGGGCTCCTAATTGTAAATTATTAACCTGAGGAGATGGGACTTTAGGATTTTCAAGCCTCTAGCCCCCCCCCCCCCCCGCACTCCCCAACACACACACAACCCACCCCGTCAACGCTGACTCATTTTGCTGACATTAGCTAAAAACACAATGATCACACAAACAATAATATGGATTAAACTGGCCGCAGTTGTTTTATTGTAAACATGATTAAATCATTGTAACAATAATAGAAATTCCACCCCTGAGTTGAAGTATAAGGTTAACAAAATTATTAGTTATGCTAGCCACTTGCCATGATAGCTAAGTAGCTGACACCACCAAAGAACTCCACCACTGATGTGCTCCCCCTCCACACACTGCCATAAGTAGGTAAGGTTTAAGGAGCAGGCATGGACCTCCATACCCATTTCACTAGCCAACCAGATAATTTAGGGGTCCTTTTTGAAAGCAGCGGTAAGCCCCTCGCTAAAAGGGAAGTACTGCCAGGCTACCACAGCAGCCCAGCAGTAGTTCCCACCCCCAGTGTGTGTCATATCCGGCGCTACAAAAATATTTTTATTTTTGTAGCACTGGTGTGTACCCGGCAGTAATCGGACAGTGCCGTGTGCTGCCTGGTTACCACTGGGTTAGCATGGGAGTCCTTACTGCCACCTCAATGGGTGGCAGTAAGTGCTTCCCCCGAAATGGCCACCCAGCGAGTGCTTCACTTGCCGCACGACCTTTCCTGAAAAAAAGAAAGACCTGCCTTTTACCCACTGTGGTAAAAGGGGGCCTCGGTGCCAGTCAAAAGCACGCGCCAATGCCAACAGAGGCCCCCTTTTGCCACAGCTTCATAAAAAGGGTCCTTATATTCTTGATTCATTCCTCCAATCAGCTAAAACCACCTTAGCTTTGGGGGTCCGCCACAGGGGTTAGTGACAAATTCTACTGGCTCCACCCTCACCACAAATGAAGCTGCGGCTTAATAACCAAAGAAATTAACAAAAAGGTCAACCATTTCCTGTAAGGTCAACCAACTTCTGCATATCCTTGAAGACACATCTCTTCAACAAGACCTACAAACAGAACCCATAACCTCACAAAACTACCTCACCAATCCTTCCAATTATCAAAGTCCACCTTCCATACTATCCTGCCTAATACCTTCCTACTCTCTTCCCTTACTTAATCTCTATTCAATACTATGTATATCTGATATTATGTAATGACTATGCCATAACAAACTCTGTAAGCCACATTGAGCCTGCAAATAGGTGGAAAAATGTGGGATACAAATGCAATAAATAAATAAATAAAATAAATAAGTCACCACAAGCAAAAAAAAAAGGTCCAGGTATGTAATATTCTTTATCAATCCTGCTTCAACTCAGGAGGCTGGTCATGCTCCCTGACAATATGCCCCAAATCATAAACCCCCAACTTCATCAGAGTATAATTGAAGATCAATATTAGATATGTCTTCCCCCTACAGAGGCAATGTACTATGAAATGACAACAGGAATTCCAATCACATACCCAAATCCTTCCTAACCCCTTGCAGACAAGTTCAAAAAGTGATGGGGCATCTGAATCCCCCACAGTAGCATCTGTCAATCTAGAAAAGGCCCTCCCCATAGAAATTATCCTGCAAGCAAAGTTGAGACTGCCATGCAATGATTGGTCTGTACACAAGACAAATTTCTTTTCCACATGAACCTCTATAATTTGTATCTAGAATCTCCCATTATGTGGACTATTTCTAGTGAAATGCAACCAGTTTTCCTTTACTATTTTTTTCTTTTGCTTAAATTTTTTTATGATGCATCACTCTAAGAATTTATTAAGAATTTATATTTTTGTTGTAAAATTTCTGAAATTAAAGAAAAAAAAAAAAAAAGAATAAATATCCCTTTCCCATAGACCATCCCATTCAGGATACCCAGCTAATTCCTATCCTGGGCTTTTAGCACCATTCCACGTTACAAATAAATCTTCCAATTAGTTATCCAATTTTCACTCGCACTACCTGCTCTCCCCCACCTCAACCTTCCACACATCATCTCCTTTCCTTCTAGATTTTTCTTATTCTAGTAAGTACCACTGTATGCCATACTGGAGGCTTAAAGGTAAGAAGACCCGGTTCGCGGTTAAGTGGGGCACTAGAGACAGGATCTCATACTTGTTATTAACAAAGGAAGCTATGATATCTAAAGAAAAGCTTCAATAGCTAATCTCAGTCAATGGTTGGAGTCAAAATCATGAACTCAATAGCTGGTATACAATCTTGAATAATCAAATATTCCAAAAGAGCCAAAAGATCTCAGGGCCCTTAAGTGACTCCTATTCTATATCAGGAACCTCAAATCTGGAAATAAGTAACTAATTAGACTTCTCAGTTGGTGTTATTGAAGTGGCTGGAATTTTTAATATTTCTATCATATCTTTCTTAAAGATCTCATAGGATGGCACTATTAAAACCTTAGGGAAGTTAATTAATCTCAAATTGCTGTGTCTAGTGGTGTTTTCCAAAGCTTCAGCCTTCCTTTGTACATTAACCATATCTTAAATCAGAGCAGTCACCAAATCTGAAAAGTACCTTGATTCTTCAATTTATTTAAAGTTAAATCAGTTTTTATTTCAGCAATTTTTCCTTGAATATACTCCAACTTGGCTTCATATTCATGTACCTTTGAGTCCATGTTTTAATCTAGCTCTGCCAGGACCTAATACTGCCTCCCGTATCGAATCTAACATAAGGTTGCTTCATAATAAACTCAACACTGATAGGTAACAACAAAAGAATTTATGCTGTGTACAGACATGTAGAGTAAGTAGCAGAACAGAGAGGTACTCAAATATAGATCTACTGATGACATGAAGAGCAAATCTAATGGTACTTTTGAACTAATCTCTCTCTTTCCCAAACAGTAACCTCATATTTATCAATACTGCAAACTGTATTACCCGATAGGTTACTATTCATCACTGAGTTGTCATTCTAAATAAGCAGAATCAATTTAATTGATATGCAGAGGAGAAAATCTAAAAGCTTGGAGGAATATTTAGAGTGCTTAGTCTGACAGCATAATGATTTCCAAATTTTAATTTTGAACCACTTTTCATTAATATCTAATATTGCATAAACCCGCTCTCCAAAATGCCTCAGAAGGTAGAAAGGTAGAATAATAAAGCAAGTGTGGGACTGACAAAGACCAGCATTAATTATTTTTGGTGGTATCCACACTGCACAGTAAAGTAGGGAAAATAGTGATTGTGTGCAATAGATTCTGATAGTGAAATGGAACTGATTTCTTCCCAAACAATACTTTCTCATCCCGTACGTGAGATTTTCATACCTTCATCTTACCTGGGTTTGAGGAGCTGGCTGACAGTCTCAACTGTTGATAAAAACCAGGTGCAGATTTTGAAGTGAGGTGACCCTCAGGGGGAGGAATGCTGGCTTCGGCCTAACCCCTGGTAAGCCTTTTCTTGGTTGAGAGGTGCCCAGCTCTCCCACCGGTTGCCTTCTCAGGTGCCGTGGAGGACTTGCAGCTCATCTGCATATCCTCGGAGCCTTCGCCAGAGTGACTCCCAGGTCCGTTCCGATCCACTCGGGGCCTCTGCTCAAGGTGCCGCGCGCCTAACGGCGCGCGAAAACTTTCCTTCTAATAAGTTCTGGGAGAAGAGGATATTTCTCTGGTAAGTGAACAAATTTTGCTTGTGCTTTCGGAACTTGAAGATTGGGGTTTAAAGGAGGAACTGTAAGTTAGTGATAGGCTGATATCCTTAATACTTTAGCAAGTTTTAAATTACGGAAAAACTCAAAAAAACACTAAGATGGAGTCAGCAGTCCAGCAGCGAGAGGGGTGCTATCCAGTCTTTTGCATTGAGTGTCACATGTATGATTATCTCCCAATTGGTGAGGTGTCATATGTGTGTGCCCGATGCAAAGAGCTCCTAGCTCTCAGAGAACGTGTCCGTTCCCTTGAGGCTAGAGTAGCAGACTTGATGGAGCTGAGGGAGACAGAGAGGTACATAGAGGAGACCTACAGGGATGTTGTAGAGAAGTCCCACCTCCAGTCAGGTAGCCCCTGTGCTACCTTGGAGGAGGGAGGTCTCCTAGAAGGAGAGCATCACCCTGGTGAAGTAGGAAGTACTCCTGTAGCCAGGACCTGCCCACCAGGGGATGTATTATCCTTTCGCACCGAGGATATATCTCCAAATGTTGCCCGGGAGGGAAAGGTTAGGACAGCTGTTGTACTTGGTGATTCGATCATTAGGCATATAGATAGCTGGGTGGCTGGTGGACGTGAGGATCGCCTGGTGACTTGCCTGCCTGGTGCGAAGGTGGCGGACCTCACGTGTCACCTAGATAGGATTCTAGATAGTGCTGGGGAGGAGTCCGCTGTCTTGGTACATGTGGGTACCAATGACATAGGAAAATGTGGGAGAGAGGTTCTGGAAGCAAAATTTAGGCTCTTAGGTAGAAAGCTGAAATCCAGATCCTCCAGGGTAGCATTTTCTGAAATGCTACCTGTGCCACGCGCAGGGCCCAAGAGACAGGCAGAGCTCCAGAGTCTCAATGCGTGGATGAGACGATGGTGCAGGGAGGAGGGCTTTAGATTTGTTAGGAACTGGGCAACATTCTGGGGAAGGGGGAGCCTATTCCGAAAGGATGGGCTCCATCTTAACCAGAGTGGGACCAGGCTGCTGGCATCGGCGTTTAAGAAGGAGATAGAGCAGCTTTTAAACTAGAAATGGGGGGAAGGCCGACAGTCGCTCAAAAGAGCATGGTTCGGGATAAGGTATCTTTCAAAGATATCACCATAACAGGGAAGATAGAGTATCCTGATAGTGAGGTTGCAAAAGAGATTGTAGTAGATCGGGTATCTTTAAATAACAATAAAAATCAGACAAAAGATTGCCAATTAATACTGTCAAGTACTAAGCATGATGTACTTAGGAACAACAAACATAGTTTGAAATGTCTATATGCGAATGCCAGGAGCCTAAGAAATAAGATGGGGGAGTTAGAATATATTGCACTAAATGAAAAATTAGATATAATAGGCATCTCTGAGACCTGGTGGAAGGAGGATAACCAGTGGGACACTGTCATACCGGGGTACAAATTATATCGTAGTGATAGGGTGAATCGGATTGGTGGAGGGGTAGCATTGTATATTAACGAGAGCCTTGAATCAAATAGATTGAAAATTCTGCAGGAAGCAAAACACTCCTTGGAATCACTGTGGATTGAAATTCCATGTGCAAAGGGGAAAAGGATAGTGATAGGAGTGTACTACCGTCCGCCTGGCCAGGACGAACAGACGGATGCGGAAATGTTAAAGGAAATCAGGGACGCGAACAAACTGGGCAACACAATAATAATGGGGGATTTCAATTACCCGCATATAGACTGGGGTAATGTAACATCTGTACACGCAAGGGACATAAGATTTCTTGATGAAATCAAGGACAGCTTCATGGAACAGCTAGTTCAGGAGCCGACAAGAGAAGGAAAAATACTAGACTTAGTCCTTAGTGGTGCTCATGATCTAGTGCAGGGGGTAACGATACGAGGGCCGCTTGATAACAGTGATCATAATATGATCGGTTTTGATATTGGCATTGAAGGAAGTGAAACTAGGAAATCAAGTACGCTAGCGTTTAACTATAGAAAAGGTGATTACGACAAAATGAGAAAAATGGTGAAAAAAAGACTGAAAGGAGCAGCTCGCAGAGTAAAAAACTTGCATCAGGCGTGGATGCTGTTTAAAAACACCATCCTGGAGGTTCAGGACAAATATATTCCACGTATTAGAAAAAAGGGAAAAAAGACTAAACGTCAGCCGGCGTGGCTAAACAGTAAGATAAAGGAAATCATTAGAGCCAAAAAACAATCCTTCAGAAAGTGGAGAAGAGAACCAACTGAAAGTAACAGGATAGATCATAAGGAATGCCAAGCCAAATGCAAAGCGGAGATAAGGAGGGCAAAAAAGGACTTTGAGAAGAAATTAGCGTTGGAAGCAAAAATACATAGTAAAAACTTTTTTAGATACATTAAAAGCAGGAAACCGGCCAAAGAGTCGGTTGGGCCGCTGGACGAAAATGGTGTTAAAGGGGCGATCAAGGAGGACAAAGCCGTAGCGGAGAAATTAAATGAATTCTTTGCTTCGGTCTTCACCGAGGAGGATTTGGGGGGGACACCGGTGCCGGAAAGAATATTTGAAGCGGGGGAGTCGGAGAAACTAAACAAATTCTCTGTAACCTTGGAGGATGTAATGGGTCAGTTCAGCAAGCTGAAGAGTAGTAAATCACCGGGACCTGATGGTATTCATCCCAGAGTATTAATAGAACTAAAAAATGAACTTGCGGAGCTACTGTTAGAAATATGCAATCTGTCCCTAAAATCGAGTGTAATACCGGAAGACTGGAGGGTAGCCAATGTTACTCCGATTTTTAAGAAAGGTTCCAGAGGAGATCCGGGAAATTATAGACCGGTGAGTCTGACGTCGGTGCCGGGCAAGATGGTGGAGGCTATTATTAAGAATAAAATTGCAGAGCATATAGAAAAACATGGACTGATGAGACAAAGTCAGCACGGATTTAGTGAAGGGAAGTCTTGCCTCACCAATCTAATGCATTTTTTTGAGGGGGTAAGCAAACATGTGGACAATGGGGAGCCGGTTGATATTGTATATCTGGATTTTCAGAAGGCGTTTGACAAAGTGCCGCACGAAAGACTCCTGAAGAAATTGCAGAGTCATGGAATCGGAGGTAGGGTATTATTATGGATTAAGAACTGGTTGAAAGATAGGAAGCAGAGAGTAGGATTGCGTGGCCAGTATTCTCAGTGGAGGAGGGTAGTTAGTGGGGTCCCGCAGGGGTCTGTGCTGGGTCCGTTGCTTTTTAATGTATTTATAAATGACCTAGAGATGGGAATAACTAGTGAGGTAATTAAATTCGCCGATGACACAAAATTATTCAGGGTCGTCAAGTCGCAGGAGGAATGTGAACGATTACAGGAGGACCTTGCGAGACTGGGAGAATGGGCGTGCAAGTGGCAGATGAAGTTCAATGTTGACAAGTGCAAAGTGATGCATGTGGGTAAGAGGAACCCGAATTATAGCTACGTCTTGCAAGGTTCCGCGTTAGGAGTTACGGATCAAGAAAGGGATCTGGGTGTCGTCGTCGATGATACGCTGAAACCTTCTGCTCAGTATGCTGCTGCGGCTAGGAAAGCGAATAGAATGTTGGGTGTTATTAAGAAGGGTATGGAGTCCAGGTGTGCGGATGTTATAATGCCGTTGTATCGCTCCATGGTGCGACCGCACCTGGAGTATTGTGTTCAGTACTGGTCTCCGTATCTCAAAAAAGATATAGTAGAATTGGAAAAGGTACAGCGAAGGGCGACGAAAATGATAGTGGGGATGGGACGACTTTCCTATGAAGAGAGGCTGAGAAGGCTAGGGCTTTTCAGCTTGGAGAAGAGACGGCTGAGGGGAGATATGATAGAAGTGTATAAAATAATGAGTGGAATGGATCGGGTGGATGTGAAGCGACTGTTCACGCTATCCAAAAATACTAGGACTAGAGGGCATGAGTTGAAGCTACAGTGTGGTAAATTTAAAACGAATCGGAGAAAATTTTTCTTCACCCAACGTGTAATTAGACTCTGGAATTCATTGCCGGAGAACGTGGTACGGGCGGTTAGCTTGACGGAGTTTAAAAAGGGGTTAGATAGATTCCTAAAGGACAAGTCCATAGACCGCTATTAAATGGACTGGAAAAATTCCTCATTTTTAGGTATAACTTGTCTGGAATGTTTTTACGTTTGGGGGAGCGTGCCAGGTGCCCTTGACCTGGATTGGCCACTGTCGGTGACAGGATGCTGGGCTAGATGGACCTTTGGTCTTTCCCAGTATGGCACTACTTATGTACTTATGTACTTATGCACAAAGAGGAGAGATCTAATTTACTAACATGTATGCAATTAGGGGATGTGCATTCATTTGAAATTATATGGGAAATGCTGACATTCCAACCCAAAAGTGCAGGGAAAAAAACCCCACATTTGTTTTCTCTGTGTTTTCAGTGTGCAGTCTTTTGAAAGTGTGCCCATTTGCTGAAATAGCACATGCTTTTGCCAAAATACCATGTACCCTTTTGCCGAAAAAGTGTGCCCTTATTGGACAAAAGAATGCACTATCTCAGCAAAAGGACACATTTTTCTGAAAGAGTGCACACTATTTTGGACTGCCTCTGAAACAAACAAAATTTTAATGAAACAAATCATATGGGAAACTAGATGAAATGAAAAATGTTGGCCTTTACACCCCTGTATACATGCTGTAATTGGAACTATTGGATATAATAGGAAGCAGGCAAGTCAAATTCAAAACATATCTCTTGAAAGGATGTAAGGCTGTTACCCTGTGTTAAGTGGCCATGGGACTATTGATCCTTATCTTGCCATTCTCACCCATGTTTGAAATAGATGAAAATTAAATTAGCTGACAAGCGTATACATTTTACAACTGTTGAGTAACACTTTGTGACAAAAATAACCCTATTACAAAACTAATTAGTATTCTTCGAAAGAGCAGAAAGAGGAGAAAGGTTGGTGCTGACAAAAGAGAGAGATAAAGGCGACAAAAAGTTATTATTTTTATGACAAAGCTAATGAGCACAGAATCTGTACTAAACATCTATCGTAAAGAACAAGATAATCAGTCATATTACTAATTCGTTACTTCACTGTATAGCACAACTGCCTGATGCTCTAGGCTTGCTATGCTGGAAGTATCAGGCAGGAACTTTGTCACCATAGCGCATAATTGAGAATGAGTAGCAGCACAATCCATCCCAAAATCCATGCACCATTCCCAAGAGACTGAGGAGAAAAACACAGAAAGGTGAAAAATACATAGCTACAACCTTTTACTGATACAGTAAAGGGGGAACTTCATCAAGCAGCATTAGGGCCTTAACATGCATTAAAGAACTTAACACACGCTAAGGGGTACATTCTATATATGGTGCCTGGAAAATTCACACAGATATCATTTTTGCCTAAGCATATTCTATAAGATTTAGGCGCAGTATATAGAATACACTTAGTTGATATACTAGTGCCTAAAACTACGCACATCCATTTCCACCAATGAAAACGTAGCATAAATCCCTGCGCATAGATTTACACAGACTGGATTATATTCTATAACAATGCACATAAATTTGGGAATGCCCACAAAATGCCCATTTCTCCGCCCATAGCCATGCCCCTTTTGAACTGCATGCTTCAGAATTTAGGCACAGTTGATTACAGTATACACTTTGTGAGTTATGCATGTAAATTCTAATTATTGCCAATTATTGCTCATTATTGCTTGTTAAATGCTGTTAACAATGCTAATTGGCTTGTTAAGCCAATGCACATTGTTATGGAATACGCTTAGGTTTAGGCACAGAACACTAGACGCGATATATAGAATCCGACAGTAAATTCTAAGAAACCCATAGGTATAAAATGAGCTTCTTAGCATTTAGCACATGTTAATTCCCTCAACTCAAATTAAGGCCCTACCACCCATGCAAAGGCCGTAATGCTGTTTGATGAATTCTCCCCTAAATGCTGCAAAAATATTAAGCACAGATAATAATAATAATAACAACAATAATCTTGGTTTCATACAGTTCATTTCATACATTTATTTATTTATTTATTTGTTGCATTTGTATCCCACATTTTCCCACCTATTTGCGGGCTCAGTGTGGCTTCTAGAGATGCAAGCCCCTTCATATATATATTGAAGGCTCGATATTGAGTCCATGAGGGTCAGCAGTTTTTAATCCGCTGACAGTTGCAGACTGATATAAGCTCAGATATTCAATGCTGGACCATGTCTGGGCTTCGACATTGAATATCCAGGTAACTGTAGTCACCTGGAAGTTAACTGAGCACTGGCCGATATTCAGACCAGTGCCTGGTGAGCTCAGCAAATAAAGTTTGGACAGCCATTTTGATGTCCTATATTTGTACACTTCCTTAATCAAATGGCAGACTGAATATCACTGCTAACTAATTAAATGCTAAGCTCCATTCCCAGATTGCCCCAGCACTAACTGGACAGTGCCATGGTGCTCAGAGGCAATATTGAGCAGCACTACCCACTTAAGAGCCGCCCAGCCGGATTTAACTAGGCTGAAGTCTTTCCTGCCCAGTTAAACCCTGGAGCCCTTAATTGATATACTCAGTGGCTGGCAACATGTGTCTGCTGTGTGACCTATGGGTCAGATGTGTACAGCTCACTAGTATAAAACCACATTTTGACATATTTGCTATACAGTAAAAAAATGCATTAAGATTTATAACACTCCTTTCAGCAGCTGTGGCTTTTTCCACAGTGTGCTCCTTTGATACTTCAGAGATATACATGAAACCTCTGCAGTGGAAAGTCTCACAGCTAATTGTTGCTGCTTGTTCTGCATGGCACCTTGGGAAAGGGCGAAAGAAGATTGTCCTTGATCTCAGTGTATTCACTATACTGCCGCCTCTGAAGCACAGCAGGGTCCCCAGCCTCCTTAATCAAACCTGAGGCACTGACATGGACTTTGCATAAAGATGGTGCAAGGTGGAACTTTCTAAGAGCCCATCCCAGGCCAAGGAGTCAAAGGAGGAGGAGAAGACAGATGCTTTAAATGCTGAAACATTGGCTCCTGTTCCATTACTGTTGTTGTAAAGTGCCTTGTTAGCCTTGTTTTTTGAAATTTTATGTATGTTTTTATTATGTAAGATGCTTAGGGATATGTAGGATCAGGGGCGTAGCCAGACTTCGGCGGGAGAGGGGTCCAGAGTCCGAGGTGAGGGGTACATTTTAGCCCCCCCCAGCACCGCCGACCCCCTCCCCCACCATTGCCGACCCCCCTGCCGCCGCCGCCACCACCAACAACAACTTTGACCCCCCCCCCCCCCCCCCCGCCGACGACCCTCTCAACTCCCCCCACCGCCGCTGTCGCCTACCTTTGCTGGCAGGGGACCCCAACCCCTGCCAGCCGAGGTCCTCTTCTTTTGGCGCAAGGCTTCGTTCTGTTTCTGAGTCTGAAATGATAAGTAGAAATGTTAAGTAGTAGTACTGGTAAATAAACAACAACATGAACATGAAGACAGAGAGGTCTGGGAAAGGGGATGGGGGTCATCATAGCCAATGTTCTCTCTAAGGAGCGGCCTGCTGTGTACAAATTTATTTTCATATGAGCAACAAGTTTTAAAATCCAATAATTTTTTTTTTTAGTGCCAGCATTAGCAAAGCATTTCACGAGACTGGAAGTGTCGAAGAAGCAACAACATAGACTATTTCATATATTTATTTATTTCCAGTATTTATATACCACCTAGATTTCAGTGGTTTAGAATTTTCTTTTTCAGGTATTAGTACTGTCCCTAATGGGCTCACAATCTAGTATTATATTGTCCCTGGGGTAATGGATTGCTAAGTGACTTGCCCATGGTCACACAAAGCTGCAGAGGGAATCGAACCCAGTTCCCTAAGATCTCAACCTTCTGCTCACCATTAGGCAGCAGCGAGAAACCAAATCATGTAAATACTAGGGGCATAGAACTGGGAGGGACATGGGCAGGTCAGGGGCGTGTCCAGCACTTACACACACAAGTCCTTAACTGCCAGCGGTTATATCAGCCACTGAGCTAGCATACATGCTCGAACCTAAGTTAGGCGCGTAACTGTGGACCTACGCTAGTATTCTGCATGTTCAATTGGCAATATAAAATTCATGCTAACCATACATTATCCCATTGCCTAACTTTAAGAGATCTACACCCCCATGCGTTAATTTTTGCTGTTAAAATATGGTAAGTCCAAAAACTTACTGCACTTTAGTAAAACGACCCCTAAATATCAAAACCACCATGTATTTCATGCTAGAAACAAGAGGATCCCACATTTTCTTTTCTTGAACATGTCATGAGAATCATAGCTGCTTACCATGCAGAACAAAATAGATGCCTAGATATAAGAGGTTATGGATTTAATAAACCACATTTCGGTAGTGCAATCAAACCGGTTTACATTTATTATATTACTTCTGGAGGAATTCTGCGCTGCTTATTTGTAGCATTTTTGCACAAAATTTCCCCATCCTAAGGCCCGAAATGTACTCATATTTCCCTCTTCAAGCTTCACCCTCCCCAATGGCACAGTCACCTTTGTCTGCTCTTCCTCCTCCCCTCCTCAATGGCACATTCACATTTCTCTGGCCCCCCCCCCATCAGTGGCATAGCTAGGTGGGGCCATGGCGGCCTGGGCCCCCAAATTTCATCCGGGCCCCTGGTTTTGCTGGCGGGGGTCCTCAACCCCCACCAGCTGAAACTTTCTTAAGCGCCGGTCTCCGGCGCCGCCGCATTCTCTGCCCTGCTCTTTCTTCCTGTTCACATCCTGCATGCTCCAGTGAAACTGCTCAGTTTCAATTAAAGGAGCATGCAGGACTTGAAGAGGAAGAAAGAGCAGGACAGGGAACGCGGTGGCAACGGAGACCGGCGCTGAAGAAGGCTTCAGCTGGCGGGGGTTGGGGACCCTCGCCAGCAAAGGTATTTGCTGCTGTGGGGTGCGGAAGGGTGGGGGGAGTGGAGAGGCAGTGGACGGGGAGCGGCGAGGCAGGGGGGGCAAGGCAGCGGGGCAGCAGACTAAAATGTGCCCCCCCACCTCGGGCTCTGGCCCACCATTAGGTATGGCTACGCCCCTGCCCCCCATAATGGCACATTCACATTTCTCTACTGCTCTTTCCCCTTTCATTGTATGCCACCTCTCCCACAGAAATTGTGCAGCAGGAGGAAGAGGAAGTGAACTGCTACACATTGGATCACTTCCTCCTCCTCTGCCGGCATAGATTTGACTGCTTATATGAACCGCAGGACCCCCCGCAAATCACATAAACAGTCTTGTCTAAGCTGGCAGAGGAGAAGGAAGTGATATGATATGCAGCGCTTCACCTCCTTCTCCTGTCACATGATCTCTGCGAAGGATGGGGGAGAAAGACACTAAGCAGAATTCTGCACATTCTGAGGAGCGTGGGAATTCTGTGCAAAATCTATGCTGCGTGGTTGTGCAGAATTCCCTCAGGAGTATTATATACAGGTACTTTCTCTGTCTCTGAGCTCACAATTTAAGTTTTGTACTTGGTGCAAGCAATGGAGAGATATTTGAACATGCAATTGGAAAATTGAGAGATAACATTTCACCTGGTTGGCTGACTTTTCTGTGGCTAAAACTCTGATTTATTTTGTGTACTGGTTTTAAATAGTCTAAAGTTATGCTATAAACTTGCTTTTGCACTTAATGTCATACCAGCTTTATCAATTAATTAGACAGTTGGCCATTCATTACAATGGCAGGTCCTAGCAGCCCACCTGCCAGGATGCCCAGTTTTTCAATACTAATGGTACTTGGATTTTATTTTAGGGCGATGAAAGTAGTCAGGTCCTCTGTAGGAGAAGTGTGTCAAAAGAATAACAGCTATAAGAGAAGAAAATTTCTAAGTTTGGTATTTCCAAATCTCCCTCCTTCAGTCAAAAATATCCCCATATTTTCTGTATCTTCTACCTTAAGATCTGCTTATGCCCATTCATTTAAGACTGTTCTCCTCTCTCCAGAGATTTAAATGCTTGCAAATGTAATAATTTATCAATAGTCTCTTTTCTTTATTGGCTCAGAGACTGTCACTGGCACTGTCTCCTAGGAAAGGGGTAAAGGTTGAACAGTGAGTTAAATTGTGTGACCTGTGAGATTCATGTGCTGCTCGGCAGCCAGAAATGAAGATGCCACAACTGTTTCTCGTAATTCTTTATCAGTTATCATATGCACTGACCTTAGAACAAGGCTTCCCAATCTTGTCCAGGGGACCCATTGCTCCCCCCCCCCCCCGCCCCCAAAACCCAATATGCAATTTTCTCTATCAGTATCCAAATCTTTGCTTTTGTAACTCTGTCCTAGTCTTTAGCGCCCTCTGCTGTTCTTCTCCTGATCTTCATATGAAGAACATATACGCTGAGCTGTGTAATGGTTTTGTGCTACAGAAAGACTGAGAACTAAAATTCAGATGGGAGCCACTGTTGATTTCCTTATTAAGAATGTTTCTTTTTATTCTTTCCAAACCAAAGAAATGTTGGATACCACTCCATTTAAACCCTCCCCACTCCTCATCAGAAATACACACACACAATGAAAATAATTACATAAGCCATGCTACAAATACTTTCCCATTGGTTTATTTATTATTTTTAGATGCATTTTGCAACAGGTGATAGCACCTGTTGATAATAGTTTATGTGGAGGGGCATAATTGAATGAAAACGCCTATCTCCATGGGCGTTTATCTCCGAGAACGGGTCCGTGAAGGGGCGGACCGAACCGTATTTTGGGAAAAAATAGACGCCCATGTTTTATTCAACAATGTGTGAGCTGGGCGTTTTTGTTTTTCAGCGATAATGGAAAATGAAAGCGCCCAGCTCAAAAACGAATAAATCCAAGGCATTTGTTTGTGGGAGGGGCCAGGATTCGTAGTGCACTGGTCCCCCTCACATGCCAGGACACCAACCGGGCACCCTAGGGCCGGATTGACATGCGAAAAAGCTGGGGTACCTCTACCACAGCTTTGTAAAAGAGCCCCTAAGTGTTAAATTGGGCACACAAGTTTATAGAATTAGGGGTATATTTTTATTCTTCATTCTCCTTTCTTAGTCACAGTCTTTAGGGTAAAGCGGATTCTTCCTTAGAGAGATTCCTGGCTGTTAAAAGCATTCACCTTTGATGGTGTTTTAGCTCCAGTTGGATTAAGTATCATCTCTTGGCCTTCTCTACTTTAAGCTCCACATGCAGGCAGCACTGGGAGACAAGGTCCCTGTACCTGTGTCCCCTGGAAGCAGTCCAGTAGCTTTATAGGCTCTGACTCCTTGCACTTCTGGGACAGTGACTACTAGTCCCAGATTTGTTTCTCCACCAGTAAAGAAGATGCTGCATTTTGCAGGTTAGAAGTAATTTTAGTCCCCTTGTATAGGTGTTATGGGAATGGGAATGAGCTCTGAACCAAACCCAGGTCCCCTTGCTTAGAGGTGCATTGGTTGGGGATTTGGAACCAAAGATCGTATTCTCCCCCACTGGGCTGGGTATTTATACTCCTCAGTTTCCCTCTGAAGGTGTCCTCACTGCTGTTATTAGGCAGAAGGAGCCGCACTAAGTTTCTCTGGGAACTGTGGGAACCTTCTAAGTCAAAATGTCACACACTTTACTTTAACAAAGGCACAGAGATTACTGTCAAGTTGGCTCTGACAAGCAGAATCTGTATGCCCTCTATACATACCAAACAAAATCTAAGATTCAAATGTGTGATCTCCAGCTATGCATTTTGGATTGTTCTGGGTGATGTGGGATAATCATGAAAATTTCAGGGGAGTCTAGAGGGGACTCAAGATTCAACTAAAGGATCTAATACCCTTGTACCAGCACTGTATATACCTGTGACATCTGTTGGTCTCTATTCGTCTCTCCATCTAGCTTACTGTATTATGTCACAGTGACATAGGTGCCCTTTTACTAAGCTGCGTAAGCGTCTATGCACGCCCAACGCATGCCAAAATGGAGTTACCGCCCGGCTACCACGTGGACCTTGTGGAAATTTCATTTTTGGTGCGCATCTGCTACGCACGCCCCAAAAATATTTTTTATTTTCTAGCACGCGTATTAGCATTTGGCACGCATAGGTCATTACCATCCTGTTACTGCGTGAGACTTTACCGCTAGGTCAGTGGCTGGTGGTAAGGTCTCAGACCCAAAATGGAAATGTGGCAATTTTCATTTTGCTGCACGTCCATTTTCAGAAAAAATTTAAAAAGGCATTTTTTGTAGATGCACTGAAAAATGATTCTGTATGTGCCCAAAACATGCATCTACGCTACCGCAGGCCATTTTCAGCACACCTTAGTAAAAGGACCCCATAGGCTTTTGTAAACAATCATTTGATTTTGAATAATTTGTATTTGATAACATAATTTACAGATAATTTCTTTAAAAGCATTTTGGATGGGAAAGGTAATCATGGGCAAGGCGCCAGCAGATGATCTGGAACAGCCTGCCACAGGGACCAATCAACAAGCAACTTCCCAAAGCAACTGAAGGCCTGTGTTAAAGCTGGGGATAGACGCTTTGAGCATTCACAGTAACTGCAAAATTCTAACATGTGGTTAACCGTATCATTTGAATGATGTTATTTTACTGTGTTTTAGCTCAAACATTTTTAATGCCCAAAAATCACTAGATAATAATGCTAAAATGTTAGTAACATCAATATAGCTTAAGATAATTGAATGTTGTTTAATAGAAATATGATGACTGAATAAGAACGTAAAATTTCTCATTGAAACTGAAAGCAGTTGCTGAGAAAACTGCAAGAAATTGTAGGGGGTTACTTTTTTTTTCTTGCCTCACCCTGTATGTGTCTGATCGGTAGGCTGCTTGATCAAGAGCAGGTACCAATTTCTTCTCATCTCTCTAGAAAGCAAGAGGGGTAAAACAGGATTCACTGGTGGATGTGGCTATCTGGTAAGCAGCTGTTTTCTCTCTTGCAGCAGAAAGATTAAAATACAAGCTCAGAGCCCACAACTGCTGGAGTCTAGTGATTCACTTCAAGCTTAGCTATCACATTACCACTGCATGCCTCAATGGATCCAACTGGAATCAATTCATAACATTCTGCTTTTCCCCTTAACTCACTTAGGGGCCCTTTTACTAGTGTTCGCTATCAGACATTAGCACACGCTACGTGCTTTGGGTTCTGTTCTATACTTATGAGTCGTGGCAGTTAACGTACGCCAGGGGCGTAGCCAGACCTCATGGTGGGAGGGGGCCAGAGCCCGAGGTTGGGGGCACATTTTGAGTGCTGCCCCACCACCACCACACTATGCCTCGCCTCCTCACCCCCCCCCCCCCCCACCTCGCCTCCTCATCGCTCCCCCTCACCTCCTTGCCACTCACAGGAATAAAATGGGCTGCTGCAGATAACTTGAGCTAATCTTTAGTAAAAGAACCCCAAAGAGGTTTCGGCTTATTTATGTATTTATTTTTAAGATTGCCACTAGTGTAACTAGAGAAATGATATGTATTTTCTCCGGTGATGGAGATGGTGGTGATGAAGAAGGGAAATTTGTAAATTAGAATTTATTCTGAAAAAACTGTCTTGATAATGTTTTCTGCACATGTAACCCCTGTAATAGAGTCCTGGTCCTGCTACTGATATATCTCCTTCTTGCCTTCTCCTGGGGTTCGGTGCCAAACTGCCCAGGCTGTGTGTGCAGTCAGGAATTCAGTACCAGCCACTGCCTTTCATGAGTCACCAGCTGGCTGGACAGCACTAAATCAGCTTTGAATTCCCCAGGCTCTCCCAGGCTTTTTCCTATGACTGAGCTCATCTAACCTCTGCCCAGCTGCTGCAATGTAGGGATGGGATGCAACTGTTCATAATTAAAACATGTCCTTGCATGCCTCCCTGAAAAGACACTATGAAAATATGAGAGGAAAATCATCCCAGAGAAAAGCATGCAGATCGATGTAAAAATGTGTTTAAAACATGTCCCAAGAGATAGGATACTGTCAGGGGGCATAATCGAAAGAGAAGGGCGCCCATCTTCCGACACAAATCGGGAGATGGCTTCCTTCTCTCAGGGTCGCCCAAATTGGCATAATGGAAAGCCTATTTTGGGCGTCCTCAACTGCTTTCCGTCACGGGGACGACCAAAATTCACGGGGGGCATGTCGGCACCGTACCGAAGGCAGGACTGGGGCATGATTTAGTGATGGGCATCCTCAGCCGATAATGGAAAAAAGAAGGGCGTCCCTGACGAGCATTTGGCCAACTTTACTTGCCCCATATTTTTTCACAACCAAGCCTCGAAAAGGTGCCCGAACTGACCAGATGACCACCAGAGGGAATCGGGGATAACCTCCCCTTACTCCCCCAGTGGTCACTAACCCCCTCCCAACCAAAACAAAAATTAAAAAACATTTTTTTCAACCTCTATGTCAGCCTCAAATGTCATACCCAGCTCCATCACAGCAGTATGCAGGTCCCTGGAGCAGTTTTTAGTGGGTGCAGTGCACTTCAGGCAGGCGGACCCAGGCCCATCCCCCCTACCTGTTACACTTGTGGTAGTAAATGCTGAGCCCTCCAAACCCCCCTCCCCAAAACCCACTGTACCCACATGTAGGTGCCCCCCTTCACCCCATAGGGCTATGGTAGTAGTGTACAGTTGTGGGGAGTGGGTTTTGGGGGGGGGGGTTGGAGGGCTCAGCACCGAAGGTAAGGGAGCTATGCAGCTGGGAGCAATTTGTGAAGTCCACTGCAGTGCCCCCTAGGGTGCCCGGTTGGTGTCCTGGCATGTGAAGGGGACCACTGCACTACGAATGCTGGCTCCTCCCATGACCAAATGCCTTGGATTTGGTCATTTTTGAGATGGGCATCCTCGGTTTCCATTATCGCCGAAAACCGTGAACAAACATCTCTAAGTTCGACCTAAATGTTGAGATTTGGGCGTCCCCGACCGTATTATTGAAATGAAAGATAGACGCCCATCGATAATACGGGTTTTCCCGGGACGTCCTTAGAGATGGTCGTCCCTGTTCGATTATGCCCCTCCACACTTTAAAAAAAATTCTACATTCCAGTTTCTCATTCATCGTAGATGTCTTAAGATTCAGCATGGGTAGAAGCCACAGCTACCAAATGGCAGTTATGACCCTAACATAGATAGTACATCAACTGGTCTCGCTTTCCTTAGATTTTACTACATTTAGGTGGAGAGGCCATTAATCTTTATTGGTTTATTTCTTGTCTTCCTTCTGAACGCAAGTCCAGTATTTTTTTTCTTTGTGAGGATACCAAAAAAGTATTTATGAGATGCGCCTCAAGAACTATTGAGTCAGCACAGATCAAAAGAAATTTTGTAGGACTGTTGGTTCAAATGTGCAGGTCCAACATGAAAAATTCAGATTTTCCTGACATTCCATGTCCAGATCATATTGTCATATTGCCATACTGGGTCAGGCAAATGGTCTTTTTAGCCCAGCATCCTGTTTCCAACAATGATCAAGCCAGGTCACAAGTACCTGGCAGAATCCCAGAAAGTAACGAGATTCCATTCTACTGATCCCAGGGATAAGTAGTGGCTTTCCCAATATCTGTTTTAGCAGATTATGGACTTTTCCTCCAGACATTTGTCCAAGCATCTTTTAAACCCTGATACACTAACTGCTGTTACCATAGCCTCCAACAATGTTCCAGAGCTTAATTGAGAAGATTGAACTTTATGACATTTACAAACCTCTAGATCCCTCTCCTCACTGGATCTCTTATGTCCCCAGATTACACTAAGGAAGAGTTTTGATTCATACTCACAATTCCTAGGGCCAGGTTCACCATTAGGCAAACTAGGCAGTCATCTAGAACACCAGAATTAGGGGAGTGGCACTAAAGCATACCTTTTGACTGAGGAGACAAATCATTGCTGTTGCCCCCCCCCCCCCAACAAGACCTATAGAGAGCTAAAGAAACACAAGAGCTGACATCAGTTTATCCTATTTCCACCTCCCACCCAATGGGGGTTGCCCATATGGGGCCACAGAAAGAAGGGCTACCTCTGCTACCTTCCATACGGGTAAAGAGGCTTTCAGATGATGGCTGGTTTATGGGATTGAGGAGGTATTGTGTGTGTGGGGGGGGGGGGGGGGGGGGAGGGGGGTAGTTACTGATAATGTTTTATTACTTTAGAATGTATGTTTTTATGGAAACCACCTAGTTTATAGGCAGGTTAAAAGTTTTAAAATAAATAAAAATAAATAATTTTTTTAATTTTTTAATGTTTTGTAGGTCTTTTAATGTTTATCTTTTGTCTATATTTTCTTATGCCTTTTGGGCAGCTGACAGTATATGTGATAATATATGAATGAATGTTTGTTTGTTTGTTTGTTTGTAACACTTATACCCTGCGCTTTCCCACTTATTAGCAGGTTCAATGCGGCTTACAGTGGTGGAAATAAGTATTTGATCCCTTGCTGATTTTGTAAGTTTGCCCACTGACAAAGACATGAGCAGCCCATAATTGAAGGGTAGGTTATTGGTAACAGTGAGAGATAGCACATCACAAATTAAATCCGGAAAATCACATTGTGGAAAGTATATGAATTTATTTGCATTCTGCAGAGGGAAATAAGTATTTGATCCCCCACCAACCAGTAAGAGATCTGGCCCCTACAGACCAGGTAGATGCTCCAAATCAACTCGTTACCTGCATGACAGACAGCTGTCGGCAATGGTCACTTGTATGAAAGACACCTGTCCACAGACTCAGTGAATCAGTCAGACTCTAACCTCTACAAAATGGCCAAGAGCAAGGAGCTGTCTAAGGATGTCAGGGACAAGATCATACACCTGCACAAGGCTGGAATGGGCTACAAAACCATCAGTAAGACGCTGGGCGAGAAGGAGACAACTGTTGGTGCCATAGTAAGAAAATGGAAGAAGTACAAAATGACTGTCAATCGACAAAGATCTGGGGCTCCACGCAAAATCTCACCTCGTGGGGTATCCTTGATCATGAGGAAGGTTAGAAATCAGCCTACAACTACAAGGGGGGAACTTGTCAATGATCTCAAGGCAGCTGGGACCACTGTCACCACGAAAACCATTGGTAACACATTACGACATAACGGATTGCAATCCTGCAGTGCCCGCAAGGTCCCCCTGCTCCGGAAGGCACATGTGACGGCCCGTCTGAAGTTTGCCAGTGAACACCTGGATGATGCCGAGAGTGATTGGGAGAAGGTGCTGTGGTCAGATGAGACAAAAATTGAGCTCTTTGGCATGAACTCAACTCGCCGTGTTTGGAGGAAGAGAAATGCTGCCTATGACCCAAAGAACACCGTCCCCACTGTCAAGCATGGAGGTGGAAATGTTATGTTTTGGGGGTGTTTCTCTGCTAAGGGCACAGGACTACTTCACCGCATCAATGGGAGAATGGATGGGGCCATGTACCGTACAATTCTGAGTGACAACCTCCTTCCCTCCGCCAGGGCCTTAAAAATGGGTCGTGGCTGGGTCTTCCAGCACGACAATGACCCAAAACATACAGCCAAGGCAACAAAGGAGTGGCTCAGGAAGAAGCACATTAGGGTCATGGAGTGGCCTAGCCAGTCACCAGACCTTAATCCCATTGAAAACTTATGGAGGGAGCTGAAGCTGCGAGTTGCCAAGCGACAGCCCAGAACTCTTAATGATTTAGAGATGATCTGCAAAGAGGAGTGGACCAAAATTCCTCCTGACATGTGTGCAAACCTCATCATCAACTACAGAAGACGTCTGACCGCTGTGCTTGCCAACAAGGGTTTTGCCACCAAGTATTAGGTCTTGTTTGCCAGAGGGATTAAATACTTATTTCCCTCTGCAGAATGCAAATAAATTCATATACTTTCCACAATGTGATTTTCCGGATTTAATTTGTGATGTGCTATCTCTCACTGTTACCAATAACCTACCCTTCAATTATGGGCTGCTCATGTCTTTGTCAGTGGGCAAACTTACAAAATCAGCAAGGGATCAAATACTTATTTCCACCACTGTACATAGTATAACAGGTTTACAAAATAACATGGAATGGATAACAGCTGTAATATAGTGTGGCCAATTAGATGTGGGTAATTAAGATGGGTAAGGGAGGAGGGTGGTAGAGGTAGGGAGTGGGAAGAGTGTGTATATTGGGTTAGAGTGTTGCTAAATAAGGAAGGATGTATAGTAAGGATTGGAGGAGGATGAATTCAGAAAGGATAAAGTAGGGTAGCATATTCCAGGTTCTATCTTATAGTCTGATCCGGGTAGCGCAGATGGAGGGACATAATTGAACAAAAACGTTTATCTCCATGGGCGTTTATCTCCGAGAACGGGTCCGTGAAGGGGCGGACCGAACCGTATTTTCGAAAAAAATAGACGTCCATGTTTTATTCGACAATTTGTGAGCTGGGCGTTTTTGTTTTTCAGTGATAATGGAAAATGAAAGCGCCCAGCTCAAAACGAATAAATCCAAGGCATTTTTGTTCGTGGGAGGGGCCAGGATTCGTAGTGCACTGGTCCCCCTGACATGCCAGGACACCAACCGGGCACCCTAGGGGGCACTTTTACAAAAAAAAAAAAAAAAAAAAGGTAAAAGAGCTCCCAGGTGCATAGCACCCTTCCCTTGTGTGTTGAGCCCCCCAAATCCCCCTCAAAACCCACTGCCCACAAGTCTACACCATTACTATAGCCCTAAGGGGTGAAGGGGGGCACCTACATGTGGGTATAGTGGGTTTGGGGGGGTTGGACGACTAAGCATTAAGCAGCACAATTGTAACAGGTAGGGGGGATGGGCCTGGGTCCGCCTGCCTGAAGTCCACTGCATCCCCTAACAACTGCTCCAGGGACCTGCATACTGCTGCCAGGGAGGTGGGTATGACATTTGAGGGTGAAAATAAAAAGTTGTGAAACATCATTTTTTGTGGTGGGAGGGGGTTAGTGACCACTGGGGGAGTCAGGGGAGGTCATCCCCGATTCCCTCTGGGGGTAATCTGGTCATTTAGGGCACTTTTGGGGGCCTTATTCGTGAAAAAACAGGGTCCAGGAAAAGTGCCCTAAATTCTAGCTACAAACGCATACTTTTTTTCCATTATCGGTGAAAGGTGCCCATCTCTCCTCGGCCGATAACCACGCCCCAGTTCCACCTTCGCCACGCCTCTGAAATGCCCCCGTCAACTTTGTACGCTTCCACGATGGAGTGCAGTTGAAAACGTCCAAAATCGGCTTTCCATTATACCGATTTATTCGTTTTTGTGAGATAAATGTCTATCTCCCGATTTGGGTCGAAATCTAGGCGTTTTTCTCTTTCAATTATAAGGTGGATGGACTCAGAATTCAAGTCAAGTCATTTGTATAGGCTTGCTTGAAGAGGTAAGTTTTTAGCAGCTTCCGGAAGGTTAAATGGTCATTGACTGTTCGAATAGATCTTGGTAAAGCATTCCAGAGTTGGCTGCCTATGACGGAGAAGTTGGATGCATAATATGTTTTGTACTTAATTCCTTTACAGTTGGAAAGATGTAAGTTTAGATAAGTTCGAGAACATTTAGAGCCGTTTCTGGTTGGAAGGTCAATCAGATTGTACATGTAGCCTGGGGATTCTCTATAGATAATCTTATGAATCAGCATGTGGACTTTAAAATTTATTCGTTCAGTAATAATAATCATAATAATAATAATAGTAATAGTAATGAATACATAATTGTAAAAAAGTGCACAGATGCCATACGATGTTCTCGCAGCATAGCAGCAGGGGTGGATTGACCATTCGAGCAACTGGGCAGTGCCTGAGGGCTCAGAGTAGTGGTGGGGGGAGGACAATACTTCCTCCACACATCTCTCTGTCCTCAGGTCTGGAACTCCCTCTCTCTTACCCCCTGTCCGGCATTTTCCGTCTCTGACACTCCTCCCCCCAACCTCAGCACATTTATCTCAAACGTTCCTTTCTTCATACAGGGTCCCGGCACATCTTGTCTGCTGCTGACTGGGACCTTCTCTCTGCCAAGGGCCACCCTTGCGGAAGTAGGATTTGGGGTTTTCTGCCAGGTACTTGTGACCTCGATTGGCCACTGCTGGAAGAAGAATACTGGGCTAGATGGACCATTGATCTGACCCAGTATAGCTATTCTTATGTTCGATCTAGGGAGGGGCTAAGCTAAATGCTTTTACCACATTTTCCAGCAATCCACTCCAGAGTTTAATTGCCTGTTATATTCATCACTAAACATCTCAATAACAGACTATAAATTTTTCCTCCAGAAACTTGTCCAAAACTTTTTATAAACCCAGGTATGCTAACGGCTGTTACCACCCTGGCTACAAGTTTGTTTGTACTACTACTACTTATTGTAAGCTGCATTTAATAGTCTGGTATCATGGCAAAAATTAGAAAAATAAATAAATAGGAGCTATGCAGGGCCAAAGAACCTAAAAAAGCTATTATCACTGCATTTGCCACCCTTTTCCCTTGATATGGCCTAGGCAGGAATAGAGTGCCACTGTTTCCCAACCCTTCCTGATATGGCCTATGTACAACTCAAAAATGAAAAGTTGCTGTCCACTGCTGATGCCTGCTATGCTGCATCCCATAATAGTCTGCATGGAGCTGAAGAAAGAAAGAACAACCTCCTATTCCATCACAGCTGCTGGTGCCAAGGGGTGGACAGATGACTCTTTTCCAGTCAGCCTGTGAGGAGAATGAATTGTGTATGTCCAACCTATTCCTTCTGCCCCTAGTACCTCTCCTCACCTTTCCACACTGATCTAAAACATGATGAGGAGAGACTCTAATGGCAGAAAGAAAAGTTGATTTAGTTGCAGAAACCCAGGCTAAAGTATCAGCTTGCTTAGCTGACATTGCGACCTGGATGTCCAACCGCCACTTGAAACTGAACATGGCCAAGACCGAGCTTATTGTCTTCCCTCCCAAACCCACTTCTCCTCTCCCTCCACTCTCTATCTCTGTTGATAACACCCTCATCATCCCCGTCTCATCTGCCCGCAACCTCGGGGTCATCTTTGACTCCTCCCTCTCCTTCTCTGCGCATATCCAGCAGATAGCCAAGACCTGTCGCTTCTTCCTCTATAACATCAGCAAAATTCGCCCCTTCCTGTCTGAGCACACCACCCGAACTCTCATCCATTCTCTCATTACCTCTCGCCTTGACTACTGCAACCTATTCCTCACTGGCCTCCCAATTTGCCACCTATCCCCTCTTCAGTCCATTCAAAACTCTGCTGCACGTCTTATCTTCTGCCTGAACCGGTACACTCATATCACCCCTCTCCTCAAGTCACTTCACTGGCTTCCGATCAGGTACCACATACAGTTTAAGCTTCTCCTTTTAACCTACAAATGCACTCGATCTACAGCCCCTCCCTACCTCTCTACCCTCATCTCCCCTTACATTCCTACCCGTAAACTCCATTCTCAAGACAAATCCCTCCTGTCAGTACCCTTCTCCACCACCGCCAACTCCAGGCTCCGCCCTTTCTGCCTCGCCTCACCCCATGCCTGGAATAATCTCCCTGAGCCCATACGCCAGGCCCCCTCCCTGCCCATCTTCAAAGCCTTGCGCAAAACCCACCTCTTCAATGTCGCCTTCGGCACCTAACCATCATACCTCTATTCAGGAAGCCTGGACTGCCCCTACTTGACATTTTGCCCTTTAGATTGTAAGCTCCTTGGAGCAGGGACTGTCCTTTATGTCAATTTATGTTAATCTGTACAGCGCTGCGTAAACCTAGTAGCGCTCTAGAAATGTTAAGTAGTAGTAGTAGGTGAGGGAGAGAGAGGTCAATGAAGCCTTGAAGCTAAGTTGGAAATGTGGAAACTCTGGGATTAAAGGAGAGTGGACACCGTGGTCTGAAAGTGGTGGTGGAGAGGGGAGGGTGGGAATAGAAGACACTCAAGAACTGAGTCAGGGAAGCGAGGGTACTGATGACTCAGAAACTGGATCAGGAAATGGGGGAGGGTCAGAACTCAGTCATTAGATCTGGGCCGATGATCAAATTCCCTGCACTACCCCTGTGTTGGGGGGGGGGGGGGTCAGGGTGGACCTCCAGCCCCCTGCGTCCAGGGGGTAGCCAACTGGGCCACCAAGGAAACTTGTCTGGGGGATGGGGGCCTGTAAATATGCAAATGCATGCTGGACAGGGCTCCCCATTCATCCCCAATGTTCCGCAAACCCTAACGTCAGCTCTTGAGTTAGCGTAGGGTTTGCTATGGGAAAGCACCAATGTTTGGCGTGCTGACCACTGAGCTTTGGGGAGGAATAGGTAATGCCCTATTTTGCATGCATTTGCATGGTACTTGCGATCAGAGCTGACAAGCTTGTTGTTTTACTCACTTGCAAGCTCTGATCATGGGGCAGGAGCAAGCGTGGGCACTAATAGGTGCTAATAGCTTTTAGCACCCACATTTGCTTCATTGGGGCCTCAGGGTTTGTGAGAAGCAGGGACTGGAGAGACTAAGGTATTGGGGGGGGGGGAGGACTCAGGAACTATAGAGAAAGGAACAGTAGGCACCCAGGGATTAGGTGCAAGGTACAAGCAGGGACATGACGGTGAAGCCTTCGGAAAGATAAGAAAAGTGGGAGGACTTAGGAATTAAGAGAGAGAAGGGGTTGAGAGATTGAATAAGAACTTGAAAGAGGCTATGGGAATTGAGGGATTGAGTTGAGTGTATGAGAGGGACTGAGGGAATGAGTGAGGATGTGGGAGTGTGAACTCATGGGCCTGATGTTCATTGGCTACAGATAATGTAAAATACTGGTGCCGGTGCTTTAGTTTATTTGTATATTCAATGGCATTGCCATTTTAGGAGAATTGCTGTAGATATTTATATTTATGTGACAGACACCATCACCACTTATCCATTTGAGTTGGGCTTAATATTTCACTGGCATAATTAAAACAGATAACTTATCCAGAGAGCGGCTGAATTTCACCACTCTCTGGATTACATTTTAGAGAGCGCCTGGCCCACCCTAACCCCACTACCAAGCACTTAGATAACTTTTATCCATGTAACTCACCACAGCACTGTGGAAGGATGAAAGAGAGGCAGAAAGACTATGAAAAGCATCCCAAGGGATTGGAAGAAGAAATTAAAAAAAAAAAAAAAAAAAACGTAATCACATCAGCCCCAACCATATAAGTCTTTTTGAATATTAGGCCAGGTAGAGCAAGGACTCAAGGATAAGGGAACAAGTGGGGACTCAGAAATTGGATGGGGACTCCAGAGATCAGGGACTTAGGGAATGGTGGGAAAGGAAGAGCAATGATTAGTGAGAAACAGGGCTGAAGATGTGACAGATGGATAAGTTACATGGAGGAAATTCTATAAATGGGTGCACCTATTTGGAGCCTGATCTATAAATGATTATAGGTGCCTAGTTTCTTCATAGAATATGAGTGTAACAGGTCAAATAAGTGCCTATATTTTTGGCACAAGCACTTAAATCAACCATATAGCTGGTGTAAATGCTAGCACCTAGATTGTGAAAGCACATCTAGACTATAGTATGCATAATCATTGCATTTCAATGTGTACCCTGCCCATGCTCCACCCACTCCACCCATATGAAGGGCCATCTGCAAAGTTCATGCCATTAAATATTGGCATATACTTACAGAATACATGTAACTAGAAAATGGTCACTTAAATCTTACAGAACTACCCCCATACTAAGGAAAGGGACTGGTGAATGAGCAAAAAAGAGGGGGAATGTGAGGGCCTGAGAGTAAGCATTAGAAAGCTGGTAAGTAGACAAAAGTTGGAAACAGGGAGATCGAGGACTGCAAAGGATAATGGGGGTAAGAGACAGAAGTAGAATGAAGATATAAGACCACAGATGGTGAATGTAAAAGACAATAAAATATTTGGAAAACTGGTAATAACATGTATAACACAGTAGCATAGTAAATGATGGCAGATAAAGACCTGTATGGTCCATCCAGTCTGCCCAACAAGATACACTCATTACATATGGTATGTCATACTTCATATGTATATCTAGTCTTGATTTATCCTTGCCATTTTCAGGGCATAGGCTGTAGAAATCTGCCCAGCACTGTCCTTGTTCTAAAATTTCTGAAGTTAAAATTGATGCTCCTGAAAAGCTCCACTCCAGTCCATCCAAATCTATTCAGCCTCAATCAGGACACAGACTATAGAACTCTGCCCAGCACTGTCTTTATTCTCCAACTTCTGAAGCTGAAGCTGAACCTGTCCAACCATGATCAGGGCACAGAATGTAGAAGTTGGCCCAGTACTGGCTTTGCTTCCCAATTACTAGTGTTGCTTCCTAATCTCCGCTAAGCTTCTTTGGATCAATTCCTTCCAAACAGGATTCCTTTGTGTTTATCCATGCATTTTTAAATTCCATTACCATTTTAATCTTCACCACCTCCAATGGGAGAGCATTCCAGGTATCTACCACCCTCTCCATGAAAAATACTTCCTGACATTATTCCTGAGTCTGACCCCTTTCAAGTAATTGAACTTCTGTATCATATCACTCCTGTTTCTCCTTTCCTCCAGGGTATACATGTTCAGGTCAATAAGTCTCTCCTCGTACATCTTAAAACGTAAATCCCATACTATTTTCATTGCTTTTCTGTGAACCGCTTCAAGTCTTTTTACATCCTTAGTAAGATATGGCCTCTAGAACTGAACACAATACTCCAACCCCACTACCTGTTATACGTTTTAGACTTGGATGTTTTTGTTTTCAAATTGCAAAACATCCAAATTACAGGACAACCATGGTATTTTTGAACACAAAAGATGGACGTCCATCTTTTTTGAAAATGACCTTCTCCCTGGTTTGGAATTTGGACGTGTTTGTAAAACATCCAAATTCAGACTTAGACGTTTCTTTTGAAAATGCCCCTCCACGTGTCTCACACCAAAGGTAAAAATACCTATTCAATGCACTTAACTGATAACCATCATCAGACCAGGTGCCCTCAGGGCCTCTGCCCTTTTATCAAGAGGTCCAATATACTTATTCAGATTGAAAAAATCTTTTGTCAAACCAATCGGTCTTAATACTCAAACTATCACGAAATATGTTAGATTTCAACTTGATATCATGAATTGTTCAATATTGTATACTGTTCAAATCTAATGATGTTCTAAAAAATGTTAAAATTTCAAAATCAAATCATATAAATGTCCAAAGTACAATCCAACAAAAATTCAAGATCACATATCTGGCGGCGATGCATCCAATGCAGAGCTTGAAGTTCTTCAACTGCTCTCCAATGTCTTTGATGTGAGGTTCGTGTGAAATACAATCTTCAACTGTAGCTGTTCCTGACGCAGAACTGTGTTTCACCATCAGTGGAGTCATCAGGAGAACAGAACTATAAATCAAACATATATTACTAGCTCAATTAAAATCACTATATGAAAAATATATTAATCTTAATTCAAAATATCCACATGAACTAATTTTCGGCTACCCATGGGAAGGCTATCTTAACCCACTCTTCTCCCTGCCGCACCAGAATGCCAACACATGCACCCTAGATTATACTTCCTTTAACTGCTGCCAATTACCTACTCAAAAGCAGATAGATTCATCCTTCTATCAATAACATTAACTGATCCACTCAATCTCCCTGTTCAGCCCTTTTGGGATGACTGTGACCAATTAAATATGAAATGCGGTTCCTTTTGAATTAAAATAGTGGTAACATCCCCTCTCCACTGCAAATGTACTTGAGTCAAAACAACAAACCTCAAATCATTATCTAAATGGCCATGCAAGTCACAATGTTCAGCCAAGGTCGTCTCTTTTTTATGGGTTCTTAAATTAATCAAGTGCTCTGCTATCCACTGTTTGACCTTACGCTTGGTTTGACCTATATACCAGTTTTGGCAAGGGCATTGAATCACATATACAACTTGAATTGAATCACAATCTGTGTGAAATTGTAATTTAAATTCCTGACCTGTGTGTGGATTAATGACAGACTGTGTAGGCACACTGGACCATATTCTATTACTAGGCTTGTAAGTTTCAGAATGCCCATAAAATGCCCATTTTCCTGCCCATAACCATGCCCCTTTTGCCTGTGTGTGTTAGAAGTTTGGCACACATCATTATAGAATACGCTTAGTGAGTTGTGTGCCTAAATTATAATCGGTGCCAATTAGTGCTCTTTATTGCTTCTTAAGTGCTGTTATCAGTGCTCATTAGCTTTTTAAGCTTGTTAAATTAAGTGCATTGTTAAAGAATCCACATTGATTTCAATTCCATTCTTTAGGCGCACTATATAGAATCTTGGAGCATATGTGTAATGCGTGTGCGAATTTGCTTACATTTCAAATACTGAGCCAGCATATGACCAGACTTATTATTTTCAGCATAATAAACTGATTTTTATAGAGATATAGATGAAATAGTTTTATTGCTTAAAATTGTGTTACATTTACATTTACTTAAAAGAAGATTTTGGTATATTTTATGGTCCAAAAACACTAGGTATCACTCTTTTTATTCAATCTATAGATGGACGTAAGACCTCGATCAAACATAAGATTTTTATGTAAATAAAATAGCCTCAACAGCCCAGGGAACCTAACATTAGGACTCCACTGAAATGGCCAACATCATAGGCTCCTACCACCTTCCGAAAAAATCACAGACATCAAAAAACTCCCACACTTGGGGAGAAAAAGATTCTGTGAGCAAAAAATGGAAAGCGGAGTATCTTCCAATGTCAAAAAATGATCAAAGTCTGTACACCCCTCTATAGAGAATACTAATGGATCTAAGAAACTACAGTATCCACTACTAGGCCCTCTTGGATGAAAACTGGAAGGTATTAAAAATATTTTATGGTCACCAGATATTAAGTATTGATTTTCAAGAGATTTAATTTCCCTATCTAGTAAGTCTAAATCTTGTTTTTTTCTTTTATTAATTCCAGTTGTATAGTTTATTATAGCCCCCACCCCTTTTAGTGGCCTTATAAACATCCTACCAGATATTAATTGGAAAATCATCAATAGGATTATTAATAAAATAATTTTCAATAGGTTGTCTTAAAAAGGATATAAAAGAATCATCACTGAGAAGTGAAGAATTAAATCTCCAAATAGGGTTCTTTACAAAAGGGTTGGGCTTCTGAAAAGCTAAGGAAATTGCAGAATGATCAGATATACTTCTGCCGTGAATAAAAGAATTAGTAATATAAGGGACTTAGAAACCAAAACAATAATCAATTCTAGAAGAACTTAAATGAGGAGGGGAAAAATATGAATAATCCTTTTCAGTAGGATGAAAAAGTATCTGCACATCCACCACTTCTAATGAGGTTATAAGGGAATTTATGGTTAGTTTATCATGTTTTTATTGATGAGAAATTACAAAAATACATGCTTTCAAATGTCTGATGAAAAGTGATAAAACTCAATACAAGCATAATATACACAAATAAGATCATCCTTCGTCAAACTTTTAATTGTTTTCTCCCCCACCCCTCCCCCCAAATCTCCTTAATAAGTCAAAATAAGTGTAGCAAACATTCCGATCAATATAAGTGACGTATCAAAGACATTATTTAGCTAACAAAACCTTGTAAAGAAGAGCATATCAGCACTTATTACCATCACTACACCCCCCCCCCCCATCCATATAAACAACTCTTTCCCCTTGAACTTCCATTTTCCCCCAATCCTCTACCTGTCCCTGTACAACAAAATCCAAAATATGCCATCCCAAATAATTCCTCATTCTTGTATTACATTCTAAAAGGGAATTTATAGTTAAACTGGCCTTGGTCTGATGATGGGAGCAAGAGGATTGTGTATCCATAATAGGATCAATAATTTGGTTAAAGTCACCATCGAATATTAAGGGCCCTATTTACTAAGCCACGCTGTAGGCATGCTAGCATTTTTAGCGTGTGCTAAAAATTAGCATGCAGTAATGCAAAAAGACACCCATAGGAATATATGGGTGTCTCTAGCATTAGCGTGCACTAAAAATGCTAGCATGCCTTAGTAAACAGGGCCTTAAGTGATTAGATAAAGGATTAGGAATACTCTAAGGATCATTGTTGAAAAACTCAGGAGAGTCTGTATTGGGAGCATATACATTTATAAATGAAAAAAAGATTTATTCATAGATGTATCCATTTTTATCCATCTTCCCTTTGTGTCACTAGATTGTCTGACAATATTAATAGAGATAGATTTATGGTACACAAAATAGTGACACTATTATTTTTATTTATAGCTGGAAAATATGCTGCCACCCCATATATTTTTATCCTGGAGACAGAATCTCCATCTGATCAATGGGTTTCTTGAACAAATACTCAAATCAGCTTTCAATTTAGATAAGTACATTAATAGTTTCTTCCTCTTAATTGGGTTATTTAACCCCTTTATGTTAAGAGAAACAATTCTTGTTTAGATACAAATCACCCAATTATGAAAAAGATAAAACCTGAAAGCCAACTGAAAGAACTAAATGGGACTATTCTTACTACCTGAAGTTGCAAATGATCATTCAGTATCATAAGCGCATTGTCCAGCAGCAAAAAAACAAAACAAAAGAAAAACTTTAAAAATTCAATAATACGAGATATGAACAGTACTGGCATAGATAGTAACAATTGCCAATGAGACAGAGTAAAATGGGTAAAATGAGGCAAACAGAAAAAAAAGCTTGTCCAGTAACAAACAGGAAACTAAACAGATTGCTTCAAATTTAAATAGTGCTATTATAAGAAAACCTGCACGGGATCTAAATAAGTATTGTTATACTAGATAACATAAAATGTGACATAAGTAAGAACATTTGCATTACCTAATAATTGTGACCAGAAACTAATGCTCTATATTTAAAACATAGAAACTGTACAAATTACAGCACCAAACAAATTAGTATTGTAAAATAAGCTGAGTTAAAACCTGAGTAATTAATGCTCAAAAAGTATCCAAAAAAACGTTTCAAAGCTTCTGGATCATCAAATGTGCGACTTGTGTTATGGACCATAATCCGCATACGTGTGGGATACCACAGACCAAACTGAACGCCAAACAATTTTAGATGATCTCTCATACTGAAAAATTGCTTCCTGCGCTGGACTGTAGACTTATTGAGATCAGGAAAAATTAGTATCTTCATGCCATCAAAAAGAAGAAGTGATTTCAATTTTGCTTTATGCAAAAACTCCAAAGCATGGGGATATTGACGAATCCTCAGCACCATTGCGCAGGAAAATAGTTTGGCGGGCTTACCAGAGGGAACTTGATGGGCCCACTCTATTTCTAATGATGCCTCAAATTTTAAGTCCATTAAAGAAGGAAGAAAAGACTCCATGAATTTAATGGGGTCAGAGCCCTCAGCTCCCTCTGTGATTCCAGGAATTCTAATATTATTTCTACGAGTCCTCCTAGAAGTAATATTAGAATTCCTGGGATCACAGAGGGAGCTGAGGGCTCTGACCCCATTAAATTCATGGAGTCTTTTCTTCCTTCTTGAGTCGAGAACGTTGAGTTTTAATGTCACCAATTTTTTCTTTCAGCTGATTGAGTAATTGTTATCCTGTAAAATACCTCAATGCCAGAACAGTTCCCACATAATACTCTGAAGGGTAGCATTTTCTTCATCAGCTTCCACAGCCATCATGCTCTGTGAGGTGGATTCTTGTCTTGGCTTTTTAGAGACTGGAGACAAACTTAGTTTATTTTCAGACTTAGTAGGTTTGTTCGGCATAATGAGTATGAGCGGCTTGAACAATTATTACAAGAAAAGATATTAAAAAAAAAAGAAAAGCAAACTGCAGGATACTTTGTCCTGAGCAGGAGCTAACAGACTAGGCTGCCATCTTCTGTCACACTCATGCGCCTCCTCCAGGAAGAATTGTATTTCTATTTCTCCAGATCCTGGGTTCTTGAGGTTTCCAGTTCAGATTTGTCTGTATATTTCTGTTTCTGGTACTTGGTTACTTATTCTGTGGTCTGTCTGTGTTCTGTGTGAGTATCCACAGTGAGGTATTCTGCTAGTATATGGGATCCATTTTTATTTTTATTTATTTGTTACATTTGTATCCCACATTTTCCCACCTATTTGTAGGCTCAATGTGGCTTACATAATACCGGAGAGGCCTTTGCAGGCTCTGCTGTGAACAAATACAGGGTGATGTTGTGGTAAGATCAAGTTCATGTGGCACAGCCACATAAGGGAATCGGAGAACGGAAGAGTTGTGTTATGTCCATTACGTGCTTTAGTTGGTTGTGTTGCAGAGATTAGGCATTTAAGTTGGGTTGGTTAGGGTATGCCTTTTTTTTTTTTAATATATTTATTAACATTATCCAATATTTTACAAGACAATCCTCTTGTTCAGGAAAAGTATCTAATAATCTACAAAATACGTAAAAAAATAATAATACAAACAGGAAAAAAAAAGTGAAGCTTAAGCTTCACATTAACAGGGAAAACTATACTCAAGTCCATACATGTGATCCAAGATTTCAGGAAAATACTGGAGACAAATTATCTAAAGGTTTATCAAAAAAAAAGAAATTATACAAATGCTGTTAAGTAGAGCAAACACTTATAATTAACACTTATCCATTTTCACTGAGGTTATGAGTGAAGATACATGAGACGGCTCTGTAAATACATATTTTTTTCTCCTTAAACCTTATTATACACTTGCAGGGGTATCTTAAAAAGAAGGTACCCCCCAAGTGTAAAACTTCAGGCCTAAGGAGCAGGAATTGTTTCCTTTGTCGTCGTGTCTCCTTAGAGACATCAGGAAAAAGTAAGACTTTTAAACCCAAAAAGGGTTTATCTTTGTTTCGGAAAAACAGACGAAAGATCCAATTCTTGTCTGGTAATAGTGCAACTGTAGCCACCAATGTAGCTGCAGTTGCTAATTCGGTATCAGAAGTCTCAAGCAAGAGAGAGACATTTATCGGAGCTTCGGGTTGAGAGGTTCTTTTCCCAGGAATATAGTAAACCATAGTCATTGGTGGTATATTCTGTTCAGGAATTAGTAAATTTTCACGCATGTAGCGTTTCAGCATATCCATAGGAGCAACATTTTGAAGTCTAGGAAAGTTGACAAATCTTAGGTTATGATTTTTAGTGTAATTATCAAAGGTTTCCATTTTATCTCTAAGACTCGTCAAATCTTTCATCATAGTAGGTTGTACCGTTTCAAGCTTCATAATTCTCTGATCCAAGTTAACAAATTTCCCATTCAAATCTTTAATCTGTTCCTCTTGTACCCCCAGATTACTTTCCAGAGATTTAACTTTAGGCTGAAGATCATTTATCTGCTTAAGGAAAACTTGTCCTAGGTTGGAAACCAGGTCCCACAAAGCTTCTAATGTCACATCTTTTGGTCTAGTCATAAATTCTTTAGGAAGTTCAAACCTTACAGGCTGGTCTCGGTCCTCACTCTGCCCCTCTGCTTCTCTCCCCTCAGTTTGCAACGTTTCCATGGGCAAACTGCTCTCCAGTCCCACCTCTGTAGTAAGGGAGGCTTCGATTCGGCGATCTTCTGGGCCCCTAACCTCTACGGGAGTGGACCCCGTCGAATCCAGGAGGAAAGAACTGGCGCCAATCGGCTGGGGAGGAGGAGTGCGTTCGGCGGGGCTGAGGGTCACTTCAAAGCCAGAGAGCGCCGAAGTCTCCATTTCGCCGGTGCACACCTCTGGAAGCGAACCGCCGTCGTGGTGAACTCCCTGCGATCTCAAATATCGATCCATCGGACCAGGTAATGAGGGAGTTAGCGGGGAAGCCCTACCCGCTATTCTCCCTCTTCGTTTCGGCATTTCTTTTTTTTTTTGAGCGTGAGTCGCAGCAACCTAACAGCTTGCGGCCATCTTGGATCGTTACACTCCTGTTTATTAAACCAGGTATGCCTTTTTTAACAGGTTGGTTTTTAGTGATTTCCGGAATTTCAGGTGGTCGTATGTCATTTACATGGCTTTTGGTAATGCGTTCCACAGTTGTGTGCTTATGTAGGAAAAACTAGATGCGTAAGTTGTTTTGTATTTAAGTCCTTTGCAGCTTGGGTAGTGCAGATTTAGATAAGATCGTGTTGATTCGGATGTATTTCTAATTGGTAAGTCGATCAAGTCTGTCATGTAACTCGGGACTTCTCTGTAGATGATTTTGTGAACCCCTGACACGGCGAATGCCCGTGTCAGGGATCAGTTAAAAAAACAGCATTGCCTATCATTCTTTAAGAACTCTTCGCAGCAAAAGCAACAAATGAAAATATAAGCAAAAATCTCCGCAGCTTCTTATGTCATAAGTGAGAAATCCTGTGGCACACCATTTAATTTTATATGTCCCGTGAAACCATAGGAAGTATACACAGAAAACAGTCCACACAAACATTACCCAGAGTTTTGGCAATTCTAGATATTATATTTCACAAATATTTTCAGAATAGTGATAGAGGTATCATTAAACTTTTAAAGTAATGACAGAAGTACAGTATATGGTAACAGACCATTCTTGTAAGAATTTATATTTATTCAGTTATTGCATTGAGTTTTGTTGGCAGTGAATTATATGGCACACTTGTTAATTTTCAATGTGCAGGCTGTTAGAGATAGTGCTGATATTCGTGTGGCCCTCTGTGCATAAAGATTGCCTACCCCTGTTTTAGGTATTTTCCAAGGTAAGACTGTAGTTGTTGTCAGGGTCAATCCCCCCAATATTCCAAACCAATTACGTTCAAACTGGCCAAAAATAACCCAAATATTCAATGCCGGTCACTGGGAATGGTACAATATTGAATATTCTTCACCACAAACAGCGACCGATGCACAAAG